>NC_057802.1:41483262-41783262 GCF_018294505.1 Triticum aestivum
AAGCCCTGCCGCACCCCGCCGCCCTTGCCGCCCCCTTGCCGAGCCTCGCCGGAGCCCACCGACCCCGCCGAAGCCCCGTCCCGACGAGGTACCGATCCGACGCCATTGCCGGTTTTCTAAAAAAAACGTTCGTTTTTTTAAAACCCTAGATCGGTTTATTTTTTTTGGGTTTATTATTTAGTGAACGTTCACCGACCCGTTCGTTTTAACGAACGTGTTCGTCGGATTTTCGTTGTTAACGAACGTCCGTTCTTTAACCGTTCGTCAGTTTTCTTTTTCGTCGGATTTTTCTGCGATTATTTCAGATCTCGATTTCTGATCGGATCTTCGTTTTTGTTTAACTTTTCACTCGTTTATCGGAACCAGGCGATTCAAGCGCCTAGAGTTTCGTCTCGAAATTCTCTTTCCGTTTAACCTACTCAAACAAGTTTTTGCTACTGCAAAATTTGACCTAGATCCAGAATAGTAAATGAAGCTTGTTTCTTTTGCCGTTTGACTTTCGTTGATTCTTTTTGCAAACCGGAGTTCTTAAGTTGAACTTTCTGGTTGTATCTTTTATTCGAGTTTTACCTGTGCATTAGATGAGTACTTATTGTTTGCTTGTTTGTTTGCGATAGAGTACCCGGAGTGCGCCGCTTGTTACTTCGAATCTATAGGTTTCGCGGATCATCAGCAAGGCAAGTAACACTTTGATCATACCTTTTCCATACCCAGTTTTTATTGCGTTAGACCAATCCTCAAACATTGCATGATTAGGATCTAATTAAACTGTGGGTATTGATGTAGTTGAGGTAGTACCTATTACCTGTGTTATTTATCAAACCCTTGGGAGTTACTTCTACGTTGCCATTATATGCTCGTAGACGTGGATTGGGTTTGAGAGATATTCATGACAGATGTGAGATTGTTAATAATGGTTTACTTAAGGTGGCAACTAAAACTCACATCTGGGTGGATTGAGGCACCTGGAGAACCCAGTGTTGTCTGTTTTTATAAGGACCGCTACCCAGGCTCAAAGGGATCATAAGATTATTCATGCTAGAAACTTCCGTGTGCAGCCACAAGCTATTATGGGCTCTAGCATAGTTGAGTAGGTTACATGATCTCTTGAAGAGGTGGGCTAGCAGATGTAGGGGAAAGTAGGTGTAACTGTCCATCCGGAGTAAAGAGTGATTGTTTCTGAAAGGCTGTGTCTCGGTCATCCGTTTCTCAAACATCATGTAGTGCGAGAATCAAGCGGAGGCGATCGAGTCTTGTGGGGAAAAGTGCGCAAACCTCTGCAGAGTGTACAAACTAATCATGGTTAGCCGTGTCCCCGGTTATGGACAACTTGAGTATCTAGTACCTGGATTATCATGTGAATCTCATCACCATGTTACTTTAATTAATTTTGTTGGGTTAATGATGACACTTTAATTGGGATTGAGATGCTGTCAACCATCTCAATGTTTCACAACCACCATGATAGTTAAATAAAATTTATTCCTTTGCAGTAGGGAAAAATTGGCTTTTCGCAAAACTGTAACCATAGAGCTTTCCACCAGCCATATATGCATGTAGTATAGCATTATTATGTTCATTATTCTCTATGTGTTACTTTGCCAGCATATTCCATGTGCTGACCCATTTTCGGGCTGCAACGTTTCATGTTGTAGACTTTACAGACGACGAGTAAGGTGCCTTAGGTCGTGGTCTTATACTCAGTGATGCCGTTGGAGTTGATGGACTCACTTATCTTCCAAGTGTTCCGCTGTTATCGTATTTAGATGGCCTTAAGCCATATTTATCATACTTATTCTCTTTTGAGATATTCGATGTAATAAGTGTGTGATTGCTACTCTGTTAGAAATCTCCATTTGTACTGTGCGTGTCAGCATTACTGATCCAGGGATGACACTGGTGCATAGCAGCACAAACTATTTGAGGTCTGGTCGCTACAGAAGACTCCTCCCAAGGGGTTGGTGGCACAAAAAGAGTATAATGAGGATGATGATGATGATGATGAAGACGGTGAGACAGTTTCCATGGCCTCAGTTTCCATTGCCACAACTCCACGGGTGTCCCTCTTCGATTCACCCAACGAGAACATCGCCGCCAAGTGCCTCATGGCCAAAGCCACCAACAAGGTAACCCCCAACATCAAAACCACCATCACTTCTAATCCCTCTTTGACGGATTGCATTGATGAAAGTGTGGGGTCTAGTGAGGAAGAGAATGAATTTGAGTCTTTTATGGGTAAGCTCAAGGGTAAATCCAAGAAACACTTTGTTGCTCTCTTGGAACAACTTGGTGAAGCCAATGACATGATCGTGGCTCACGAAGAGACCATCTCTAAGATGGAAGGACATAGTCGTGACTATGCCGATGAGATATCGGATCTCTCTAATGCGCTTGAGGAAGAGTGTGGTCACCATTTGGCTCTTGAGGAGTCACACAACGATGATCATGCTAAATTAAAGAAAGATCTTGATCATGCTCTTGTTGTATCTCGGGTGCTCAATTCCGAGAAGGCCAAACTTGGGGTTGATCTTGCTAGACTCAAGGAGGAGTTTTATATACTTGACAAGGCTCACAAGGCCATGAAGGGTGCTCAAGCTAGCCTTAAAGAGTATCATGATCAACTCCAAGTGAAGCTAATCAAGGAGAAAGCCACATTTCCTCATACGGTTTTAATTGATAATGCAAATGCTACTAACCCGTGTTGTGAGCATGTGCATCTTGTGGAGGAGAATGCAAAATTGAAGGAGAAACTGGAGAAAGGCCTTGTGTCCTGCATACAAGGTGAGAAGAACCTCAACGACCTTTTGAGCAATCAAAAGGAAGTTGTGGCCAAGGAGGGAATTGGGTTTGCACCCAAGTTCAAGAACAAGAAGAAGAATGACAAGGCCAAACGACCTCCTCCTCTCAAGCAAACTTTTGTGAAGGAGGGGGAGGTTGCTTCTAAGGAGAAGAAGAACAATGTGAAGGGTGGTGGTGTCAAGAAGGGCATTGCCACTCCTTCCAACAAAGCCGGCGACTTTAACCCTTCTTATGTGTTATGCCGTGCTAGTGATGGGCATGTTTATGCCAAATTTGTTGGTTCTCCTTATGAGTACATTGAATGGTCTATTTGGGTTCCGAACACCCTTGTTACTAACATCAAAGGACCCATTACAAAATGGGTACCTAAAACCAAGCATTGATCTCTTGTAGGTGTTTGCTTCCGGTGGGGGATCATGGTTGCTCGATAGTGGAGCCACAAATCATATGACCGGAAGCAAAGACTTGGTGGTGGACGTGCACAAGGTCTCATCTATGCCCACCAATGTCGAGTGGGGTGATGCCTCATCCTCTAAGGTATTGGGGCTTGGCAAGGTTGTCATTTCTCATGATCTCATGATCGAGAGAGTCATGCTTGTTGAATCCCTTGCATACAACTTACTTTCCGTTCATCAACTTGCACTCATGAGCTTTGCCACTTTCTTTGATATTGATACCGTGGCCCTCTTGTGGAGCAAGACTCTTAAAGTAGCCTTTGTTGGGCATGTCGAGAACAGTCTATATGTGATTAACTTTTCGGAGCGACCCACTAAGACCGCGACATGCCTAATAGCTAAAGTTGACGCGGGATGGCTTTGGCATCGCCGTTTAGCCCACGTTAATATGAGATCTTTGCATAGTCTTCTCAAGGGGGACCATGTCCGTGGACTAACAAATGTTAGTTTTGCCAAAGAACGTGCTTGCAGTGCTTGTATCGAAGGAAAGCTACACGAGAAGGCTCACCCTCCCATGACTATCATCTACTCGAAGAGGCCCTTGGAGCTCCTTCACATGGATCTCTTTGGGCCTCCATCCTTTGATAGTCTTGGGGGTAGAAAGTATTGCTTGGTGATTGTGGATGATTATTCAAGATACTGATACGTCTCCAATGTATCTATAATTTTTGATTGTTCCATGCTGTTTTATTATCAATTTTGGATGTTTTATAATCATTTTACAGTCATTTTATATCATTTTTTGGTACTAACCTATTGACATAGTGCCAAGTGCCAGTTGTTGTTTTCTGCATGTTTTTGACAGCGTAGGAAATCAATATCAGACGGAGACCAAATGCCACGAAACTTTACGATGATTTTTTATGGACCAAAAGGAAGAAGTTGGGCCCTGGTTGCACCTGGGGGGAGTCCCGAGGAGGGGACAACCCACCAGGGCGCACCAGGAGGCCCAGGCGCGCCCTGGTGGGTTGTGCCCACCTCGGGTGCCCCCCGGACCGCCTCTTTGCTCTATAAATACCCCAATATTCAAGAAACCCTAGGGGATTCGACGAAATATTCATCCAGCCGCCGCAGAGTCCAGAACCACCAGATCCAATCTAGACACCATCACGGAGGGGTTCACCACTTCCATTGGTGCCTCTCTGATGATGCGTGAGTAGTTCTTTGTATACCTTCGGTTCCGTAGTTAGTAGCTAGATGGCTTTCTCTCTCTCGCTGAATTCTCAATACAATGGTCTCTTGGAGATCCATATGATGTAACTCTTTTTGCGGTGTGTTTGTTGGGATCCAATGAACTTCGAGTTTATGATCAGTTGTATCTTTTTATATCAATGAAAGTTATTTGAGTTTCTTTGATCTCTTATATGCATGATCTCTTATAGCCTCGTATTTCTTCTTCGAGATTTGGGTTTTGTTTGGCCAACTTGATCTATTTATCTTGCAATGGGAAGAGGTGCCCGGTAGTGGGAACTCGAAGTATCGTTGCTCCTAAGGATAAAAAGATGGGATCTATATCTACGCAATAGATAAACAGATCTTGTCCACATCATGTCATTGTTCTTATTGCATTACTCCGTTTTTTCATGAATTTAATACACTAGATGCATGCTGGATAGCGGTCGATGTGTGGAGTAGTAGTAGTAGATGCAAGCAGGAGTCAGCCTACTAATCTTGGACATGATGCCTATGTAATGATCATTGCCTAGATATCATCAAAATTATTTGAAGTTCTATCAATTGCCCAACAGTAATTTGTTTATCCACTGTTTGCTATCTTTCTCGAGAGAAGCCACTAGTGAAACCTACGGCCCCCGGGTCTTCTTTGTCATATATTTTTCTTGCGATCTACTTTTTCCTTGCATTTATTTTTAGATGTATTAAACTAAAAATACAAAAATACCTTGCTGCAATTTATTCTTATCTATTTTATTTGGCGTTCGATCTATCAATCTACTACAAATTTACCTCACGTCCTTTGCCTATCTTGAGGCGTCGTACCCCGAAAGGGATTGACAACCCCTTTAACACGTCGGGTTGCGAGGTGTTGTTCTTTGTGTGCAGGGGTTATTTACGTTGTGTTGCTTGGTTCTCCTACTGGTTCGATAACCTTGGTTTCATATCTGAGGGAAATACCTACCGCCGTTGTGCTGCATTATCCCTTCCTCTTTGGGGAAATACCGACGTAGCTTCAAGCGACATCAAAAGGAATTTCTGGCGCCGTTGTCGGGGAGGATTTTTGACATATACCAGGTTCCTAATCACAAATATCATCTCCTCACAATTTACATTATTTGCCATTTGCCTCTCGTTTTCCTCTCTCCCACTTCACAAAAATTTGTCGTTTTATTCGCCCTCTTTTTCGTTCTCCTTTTTCTCGTCAGATTTGTTTGCAATGTTTGCTTGTGTTTCCATGTGCCTTCTATTTGCTTGCATCTTCTCTTGCTAAAAATCTATTGATATGGATCCTCATCCGCTTGCTAATCTTTTCAAAAGATCCAATTATGATGGACCCATTGCTAGTGAATTGAGTTCACTAGATTATCTTTATGAAGTTTTGCTTGAGATTTATGAATATGAAAATTGTAATGAAGTGTTGAAAGAAGAAATTGATGAAGTGATTCATGATAGCTCCTTGAATGAAAAGCATGATTGCAATGATTTTACCATAAATTATATTAATGTCAATTGTGCTAATAATATGCAAAAGCCCAAGCTTGGGGATGCTAGTTTTGATTTGTCCACTACTTATTGCAATGATCATGATTGGGTGATTCTTCTTATGATCTTGAAAATGTATTTAAGCCTCATGATGAATATGATATTGATAATAATTTTTGCAATAGTATTGAAAGTGGGTTTGGAAGAGTGTCAACTTTAGGTGAAAATAATCCCACATATTTGGAGAGTATTCAATCTTGTGAAATTTTTGATAAAAATGGGCTTGGAGAGGTCATGACTTTATTTGATGATAATCCCACTATTTTGGAAGAGTGTCAACTTTGCATGCATTTCGATCATGAAGAGAATATTTTATGTGATGGTTATATTGTTGAATTTGATTATGATCCTACATGCAATTATTACGAGAGAGGAAAATGTGGTTGTAGAAATTTTCATGCTACTAAATTACCTCTCGTTATGTTGAGATCATCAAAATTTTATTCCTTTTATTTGCACGTGTTAGATGTTTCTTGTCTTGATAATTTGTTTGCTTATAAAAATCCTATGCATAGGAAGTATGTTAGACTTAAATGTGTTTGTCACATGTTTTATGATGCTCTCTTTGTGCTTCAATTCTTATTTTCCATGTGAGCATCAATAAAACCTTATGCCTAGCTAAGGGCGTAAAACGATAGCGCTTGTTGGGAGGCAACCCAATGAATAAAATTTATTTTTGCTTTTTGTTTTCTGTTCTTGTGTGTTAGCACAATTATGCTCCTGGTATGATTGTGTTTTTCATGTTTTAATTAGTGTTTGTGCCAAGTAAATCCTTTAGGATCTTCTGGGGTGATAGTTGTTTGATCTTGCTGAAAAAGACAGAAACTTTGCGCTCATGAAAATAATTTTCATAAATCACAGAAAAGAGATTTTGCCCTGATTCTTTTTTCAGAAGATTAATATACAAATTACGCTGGTCTTCCAAATTTGGTAGAATTTTTGGAGCTCCAGAATTATTCGAAAGTTCCAGATTACTACAGACTGTTCTGTTTTGACAGATTTTGTTTCCTTTGTGTTGTGTGCTTATTTTGATGGCTCTATTGTTTTCTTTGATGAGTTTTTGCCATAGAAAAGTTGGAATACAGTATATATAATACAAAAACAAAATAAGGATTGGTTTGACACAGCACTTATAGTAGTGGTTTGCTTTCTTTTACTAAGGGATCTCACAAAGGTTTTGTTGAGTTTTGTGTGATTGAAGTTTTCAAGTTTTGGGTTATCTTACGATGGATGAAAGAAAGATAGAAGAGCCTAAGCTTGGGGATGCCCCGGCATCCCAAGCTATTATCCAAGAATGAGCAACCAACTAAGCTTGGGGATGCCCCGAGTGGCATCCCCTCTTTCTTCTAACGACCATCGGTATTTTACTCGAGGCTAGGGCTGGAAAAAAAGCTTGAAGCTCGCGAGCTAAACGAGTAGCTCGTGACTCGGCTCGAATCGACTTGAACTCGAAGAATAACGAGTTGAGCCAAGATTTAATTTAAGATCGTTTATAGAACGAGTTAAACGAGCCGATCTCACGAGTACTTGTGTAACTCGTTAGGCTCGATACAAAAGATCAGCCAAGCACACTTCGTCCCAGGCGCACAACACAATGCCTAGACATTCAAGGAAATTACATTATTTTGTCATGTATATGTTACTAACTTGTTGATCATCGTGGGCATGTAGAATTGTTTGTGGTCAATGGTCATGTACATGGTACTGACTTGATGGTAGTGACAATTGTAAGTTAAGCTCATACATGCTTACACTTGTTTGTGAACATTGTACATGTTTAATGTGTACATTTTACATTTTCAAGTAATCATTTTTACCATATTCGTAAGCTTTTATGTTCATATCATTAACGAGCTTAACATGCTAAATGAGCCAGCTCGCAAGTTATACGAGTCGAGCCAATCTTGGATTCGAGCTCGTTATAGTAACGAGTCGAGTCGAGCTAGCTCGTTAACGAAACGAGCTTTAGTGAGTCGAGCCGAGCTGGCTCGACTCGGCTCGAATTCCAGCCCTACTCGAGGCTATATTTTTTCGTCACATGATATGTGTCTAGCTTGGAGCGTCTTGTATGATATGTGTCTTTGCTTGTTTTATTTTGTGTGTCAAGTCATCAATCCTTGCTGGACACACCTATTTGACAGAGCCAAAATTATGTCATGACTTGTTAGAATTGCTCTCTATGCTTCACTTAAATTTTTATGAGCAATGGACTTGCTCTAGTGCTTCGCTTATATCTTTTTGAGAACGGTGTGCTTTGTATTTTTGAAGAAATGCTCTCTTGCTTCACTTAGATTTATTTGAGAGTTAGTAAAATTTTGAAGAAATTCTCTCTTGCTTCACTTAAATTATTTTGAGAGAAAGAAAATATGTTATGCTCATGATCTTCACTTATATTTGTTCGAGCTTATGAAAAGCAACACATGAAAAATAGTCCCAAAGTGATAGATATCCAAGAAGGATAAAGAAAGAAATAAATATATGTCATGAAGATCATTGGACAAAATAAACTTGATTCTTAGTAATAGTTTTGAGATATGATGATGTGATATGTGAGCTATGTTGATGAGTAATTCTGCTCTAGTAAGAATATTGGTGTTAAGGTTTGTGATTCCCTATGCATGCACGAAAATCAATAATCATGCAATGAAAATTATATCCTACTTGTGGTGCATTATTCGGTGTTAATTATGGTTAATGCTTGCTTATGAGATTATTCGTTTCTTGGTTGGTCGCTTCTCAATCTTTTTGCTAGCCTTCATTTTGCACCAAGTATGACCTCTACTTCTGCATCCAAAATCCTTTAAACCAGTCGCCACATGAGTCCACTATATCTACCTATATGCGGTATTCTTTTGCTGTTCTAAGCAAATTTGCATGTGCCATCTCTAATTTTCAAAATAAACTTCTCTTTTGTGTGTTTGTTTCGCTCGAGGAACGGTAACGGGTGGCTAATATTTTCCATGCTGGATGTGCTATTCTCATGATGAGTGTTTATTAACTTGTCATTGCACGAGAGTAAGGCAAAGGTTTTAGGGATGCCAAGTCCCGAAATGCAAAAATGAATTTACTTTATGTTGTCAAATAATAAATTCCTTGGAAAGTGTTGGTATGGAGGGCAACCGTGGATACGGCTAGCCATGGAAAGTGAAAGTATGGTGGAAAAAGGAATAAACTTTATTTTCTATTTGGGAACCGCCTATGATATATCTAGCATGGAAAGTGTTGGGAACTCTGAGTCATTTTCGTTGGTGGGATGGATACACCTCCCAAAATGTTTTTATCTCTAATTTTTTTGCTTTGAGCTCTGGCACCTCTACAAATCCCTACTTCCCTCTGTGAAGGGCCTTTCTTTTACTTTATGCAATTTTTATTTTTGAAATTGAGTCTCCATCCTCTCTTATAAAAGCACCAACTAGGAGGCAATATGATCGTACTTAAGTATTGGGTGTAGCTAATATTTGAGTGTGTTTCATGAATGGATCAATGTTTGAGCATGATGGGCTAGGGATAACTTGTTTTATCATTGATATTTTGAAAGACATGGTTGCTTGCTGATATTCTTGAGTATCTAAATTATTATGTCGAAACTAGACTATTGCTTTGAATCACATAAAAGTCCAAATGTCCATTCTTTAAAGAAAAGAATATGATATGACATGATAAACAACACTCCACATCAAAAATTCTGTTTTTATCACTTACCTACTTGAGGACGAGCAGGAGTTAAGCTTGGGGATGCTGATACGTCTCCAACGTATCCATAATTTTTTATTGTTCCATGTTGTTTTATTATCAATCTTGGATGTTTTATAATCATTTTATAGTCATTTTATATCATTTTTTGGTACTAACCTATTGACATAGTGCCAAGTGCCAGCTGCTGTTTTCTGCATGTTTTTTACATCGCAGGAAATCAATATCAGACGGAGTCCAAATGCCACGAAACTTTACGATGATTTTTTATGGACCAAAAGAAAGAAGTTGGGCCCTGGTTGCACCTAGGGGGAGTCTCGAGGAGGGGAAAACCCACCAGGGTGCGCCAGGAGGCCCAGGCACGCCCTGGTGGGTTGTGCCCACCTCGGGTGCCCCCCGGACCGCCTCTTTGCTCTAGAAATACCCCCCATATTCCAGAAACCCTAGGGGAGTCGACGAAATATTCATCCAGCTGCCACAGAGTCCAGAACCACCAGATCCAATCTAGACACCATCACAGAGGGGTTCACTGTCGGTGCCAAAACCGACAGATCTCGGGTAGGGGGTCCCGAACTGTGCGTCTAAGGTCGATGGTAACAGGAGACAGGGGACACGATGTTTATCCAGGTTCAGGCCCTCTCTATGGAGGTAATACCCTACTTCCTGCTTGATTGATCTTGATGAATATGAGTGTTACAAGAGTTGATCTACCACGAGATCATAGAGGCTAAACCCTAGAAGCTAGCCTATGGTTATGATAATGAGTATCCGTCCATCCGGACTACGCTCTCCGGTTTATATAGACACCGGAGAGATCCAGGGTTACATAGAGTCGGTTACATACAAAGGAATCTACATGATTGATCGCCAAGCTTGCCTTCCACGCCAGGAGAGTCCCATCCGGACACGTAGAGGGTCTTCGGTCTTCGTATCTTCACGGCCCATCAGTCCGGCCCATGGCTAACAAGCCGGACGCCTGAGGACCCCTTAGTCCAGGACTCCCTCAGTAGCCCCTGAACCCGGCTTCAATGATGAGGTGTTCGGCGTTTGGATTGTCTTCGGCATTGCAAGGCGGGTTCCCTTCTTCCGAACTCCAGAATAGTCTTCGGATATAGTAAGTATGTCCGGACCTGCGTATGCAACTGCGGAGAATATAATATTTCACGATCCCAATCCGCTGACAACTTTTCGTAATGCGACACCACGCCTGCCCGGCTCATTGTTTCGAACCGTTTTCGCCTGCCGCTTCGTTTTTTGAGACACGGCTTTTGTCGGCACATCTTGTCGAAGCAGAGATCGGGTCCCCTTATCGCGGGATTCTCATTAATACGGGCGTGGGTAACCCAACCGTGCCATTTACACAGGCCTCGAGAATAGGCGAGTTTCGAGGCGAATGGGGAGGCATTAGATATTCACTGCCTTTATAAGGGGATAAGGATTCCCTTCTTCCCCCACGCCTTCTCTCTTTCTCCGCCCTTCCAATCTCGAGCTCCAGCGCCCAAGTTCTTATCTCCTTTCCACTTGAGCTAGCACTGCAACCATGTCCGGATCCGGAGGCCAGGGTAAGTGGATGGTCTCCTCCGTTAAGGAGAAGGACATTACGGAGCTTCGGGCGGCCGGGTACTTGGCGAAGGAAATCGCCCACCGTCTTCCAGCCCAGGGGCAAGCTGTCCCCATGCCGAAGCCCAACGAGAGGGTGGTATTCCTCCCTCATTTCTTCCGCGGACTAGGGTTTCCACTCCACCCCTTCGTCCGCCGGCTGATGTATTATTACGGGATAGATTTCCACGATCTGTCCCCGAATTCCCTCCTCAACATCTCGGCGTTCATCGTCGTGTGCGAGGCCTTTCTCCGCATCCAACCCCACTTCGGGCTGTGGCTCAAAGTCTTCAACATGAAGCCAAAGGTGGTGGACGGCCAGCACGCGGAGTGCGGAAGAGCCATGGTGAGCAAACTGTCCCACGTCTCCTGGACGAAAGGCACTTTTGTGGAGACAGTAAAAGAGTGGCAGAAACAATGGTTCTATATCACAGAACCCCGCGGCGCCGACTGGGCCGCAGCTGTCGAATTCAACCCAGGTGCCCCAATGCGGCTCACTTCCTGGGTCGAGAAAAGCCCGGACTGGTGTTCACCAGACGAGCTGATAGCGCTGCAAACACGCATTCAAAGCATGGTGGACAAGGACGTCAAACTCGTCGATGTGATCCAGGTGATGCTAGTTCGCCGGATTCTCCCGTGCCAGAGCCGAAGCCGTCCTCCATGGAAGTTTAATCCGAAGAAGCACCATACCCTGAAGAGGATCTTTGAGACCGCTCACGAGGGCGCCTGGAAGTTGCTCTTCAAGGGCAACGAGAAACCGCCGGCCGCAGATTTAGACCGTGGGCACGACATTAACCACCCCGCCAGCGAGGTATGTTATTTTTAAAGCAACCCCCACGTGTTTGTCTTGAGGATGATGTCTGATCTTTTATCATCATTCCTTCTTCAGGACTGGATGGAGAGGGCGAAGCGGATCCAGTGTCTGGCTCCACTACCTGAAGAGCCAGTCATCCCGCGGTTGGCAAAGATGCTGGTGCCGGTGCCCTACAAGGCGCCGGAGAAGAAGGCCAAGGGGGCCAAAGGTGGCCCCCGTCATAAGGGTACTTTGGACGTAACATCCGATGACGAAGAAACCCATTCCTCCATCCCTGAGGACGACGATGAGGAAGAGGAGGAGGAGGAGGAAAACAACCCTCCCCCTGAGGGGGGAAAGAAGAAGAGGGCGGCCTCCACGAATCTGGAGGCGGGAACGCCCAAGAAGGGGAAGGGTGTCGTCGCAGCTAACACCGTGTGGGACATCGACAGCAGTCCCGAGCGACAACTCCGCACTAAACCCTGGGTCGCGTCATCAGTTCCATGAATCACTCGTTCCCGTGCGTCCGGCCTCTCATCTTTATTGTGTTTAACGTGATTCCGTTGCATCGTTACAGTCCGGCCCGCACCAGTATCCAGCGTTCCTCATCTGGAGGTTCGCTAGATCCAAAGGAGATGGCCAGTGAGTCACCACCGACCACTCACTCCACCGAGGCCGCGGGTGATGAGGAAGTGAGGTCCCGAAGGACCTCCCCAGGCCGGGGAGGGGCTCAAGAGGCGCCAGAAGGCGAAACCTCCGTCCCTGGGCACCAGGGGGATTCCAGCCCCCTGGAGACTGAAAGTAGGGGCCGTACTCAGTTCGGCACTCAGCCGAACACGATTCTGGAGACCGAAGTGGCTCCGGAATCCGGAGCGCACCCTCCTTCGAAAGAGAGAGGTGCCACAGCTCCACCGGTGACCCCCGTCCATCCAGGGGCACCGACTGATTTGATGGAGGTGCTACGAGGCGCCGCCATCGTGGAGGAGCATCGTGTCCTTATGGGAACAATGGTTGAAAAGGTTCGGTCCGCTGAAAGCGGATTGACCGAAGCCTGTCGCAGCCTGCTAACAGGTTTCGAGGTAAGCGACGTAAAGAGAGAAAAATCCTGATATAGTCAGTAGCCCCTGAGACACTGTCCGACGTTCGGAAAGAAAAGCCGTACAGAGGATCAACCCTTTGTAGGAGACTAACTTGATATGTATGAACAAGCAGGCGTCGTTGTTAGCCGCGAATTCGCATACTGCCGAAGTCTCTGAACTGAAGCAGAGGCTGGAGCAAGCCGAGAACGAGATCGGTGAGGTGAAAACTCAGCTCCGGGAGAAGCAAGGTATGTAACGTCTTTCTTGAGTATTCAGAAATAATAAGTGGTGTGTATTGACCAGAGTGTCATAATATGTGTAGGAGCGACGACCGAGGTCGAGGCCCTAAAGAAGGCCCTGGCCGAAGCCAAGGGGAAGGCTGTCCAGCAGCAGGCCGCCCGTAAGAAGCTCAAGGCCCGGGTCGGCGAGGTCCAGAAGGAGCTCCAGGACGCGGTGAAGAAGTGCGAGGCCTTGGAGCATGATGCGTCGGTCCTAGAGACCGAACTCGCCAAGGCTCGTCAGAGCGCGGAGACCGCATGGACTGAGGCCCAGGATGCCCTCAAGGAGATCCAGGAGGCCAGGAAGATCGCGGCGGGTAAGGCATTTAACATGCAAAGCAAGTGTGTGGGGAGGAAGTACCTTTTACGAACCTGAATTCGGAGTTGCCCAGGGTCTTTTGCGGATCTACCGTGCAGCGTGTCCGATGCGGCGGAGTTCTTTCGGGCCCAAGAAGGGAGCTCGACAGAGAAGCTGTTCTGGACGCAGTACGCCGCGCCAGAACATCCGGTGCCCTTTAACGATCAGCTGAAACAGTTGGTCGAGCTGCACAGGGTGGCCGAACTGGCCATGATGGATTTGATAATCCGGTTGTGGCCGGCCGAGGCGATACCCAGCAGTTACTTTGGCCTCGTGAAGCGGGTGGCAAAGGCATGTCCTTGGCTAGACATCGTCAAGCGATCAGTCTGCATTGAAGGTGCCCGCATGGCCTTCACCCGCTGCAAGATGTGGTGGGCAAAGATGAACGCCGTCGAGGTGGCCAAAGGGCCGCCAGAGGGCAAGGAGCACTGCACACCTGAGCGATATTTTGCGGATGTCCTCGAATGATCTCGGCTTGCAGCAGCGCAGTGCGGGCAAGACATTGTTTTTGAATGAATACACTCATTTTTTGTCCTTGCTTTGTATGATAAAAACAAAGCCGGTTTGTAATATAATGTTTATTATGTTTTAATTGTTTCCTCCTGTGCGGCCGTATTGTATTTAATGAGGGTTGGCCAGTCGTCGGCTTCTGCCCTCACGTAGGGAGTACGAAGGTGTTCGGGATGGGATCTAAACAATCTTTATCCAATTATATGGTCCTTGAAGGAGTTGTTTAGCGCGACGAACCAGGCAATCAGACTATGCGGCTTAAACGCCCTCACTTAGCCATAGGAGTTTTATAATAAAACATGGGCGCAGCCCCTGGTATACGAACCATAGTGCTATCGGCGTCTGATCGGGAAGTACCGATCCTTCACGTAACGCGGAAAATATCTCTAATGATTTGTGACCTCCGAACAGCTGACCAGATCTTGCCGCATCATGACAGTCAGTTTTCGGCTTTCTCTACTGAGGTGCTCATCCGGTTTAGGCCAAGGCATAATCGCAGTAGTTCTCCCTTTACTACCCTAGCCGATGTAGCGGAACATAGGGTAGCAAGCACAGGAGCCGGACAACCCAACTATTGACCAAAGACATGATTCGGAGCCAATGCATATAATGCTAAATTCGGGGTGCCGAACTTATCGATAAGAAGTGTTCGGACTTTGCTGCCGTATTATGGGGCGATCGTGAGCCCCTGGCGAATATGAAGTGTAGCAAAGTGTATGGATGTGGTCGATAAGCAAATCGAAATAGAATGCAGTAAAAGCGAAAACCGCGGGAACTGGGCCGCAAACTATTTTCATTATAAATGGATGGATACGTCAAGGTGTATCTTGTACAGATAATGCGATAAGCATCTGGGCTATTTGACATGCCGGAATCTAGGGGGCGCAGCGTGCAGGTCCTGAGAAATAAGTAAAAATACCATCAAGAAGAACATATAGAGGTTACCCTACACACCTATGTTGCTTGCCACCTTTGTATGTCGATCCTTCGAAAGGACTGGTGATCAGCCCCGCAGGAGAAGGAACCTGAAACAAATAAAGAGAAGAAAAAAAGGGGGAAGTATGTGTGAGTCTCGGGTCGGTCGAGCCGTACTGTGGACCACAAGCTATGCCTCCGTCGACGCCCATGGGATCTTGAGTGCGTAATTATGTACGCGTGGTACTAGCGCCACTATGTCATCGGGACCAGGACGGAGGCCGGATTGCTAGTCGAGCTCATGACGAGCCGGGCTGTCCTCCTGCAGCATAGTTCGGACTCTTTTTATGGTGTCCAGGGGCTCGGCAGCCGGATTCCGGTTCTGCTTGAGAAGGCCGCTCTGTACTTCTGCTGCTAGGGCGGCGGTGTGTTCTTCTGTACAGAGAGAACATTCTGTATTTCCATTGACTGTTATAACGCCGCGTGGACCGGGCATCTTGAGCTTAAGATAAGCATAATGTGGCACCGCGTTGAATCGAGCAAACGCGGTTCGTCCGAGCAGGGCATGATAGCCGCTGCGAAAGGGGACGATATCGAAGATGAGTTCTTCGCTACGGAAGTTGTCCGGAGATCCGAAGACCACCTCCAGCGTGATTGAGCCCGTGCAACGGGCCTCTACGCCGGGGATGACTCCTTTAAAGGTAGTCTTCGTGGGCTTGATCCGTGAGGGGTTAATGCCCATCTTCCGCACTGTATCCTGATAGAGCAGGTTGAGGCTGCTACCGCCGTCCATAAGGACACGTGTCAGGTGGAATCCATCGATGATTGGATCGAGGACCAGTGCGGCTGAACCGCCGTGACGAATACTAGTCGGATGATCTGAACGATCAAAGGTGATCGGGCATGACGACCACGGGTTAAATTTTGGGGCGACTGGCTCTACCGCGTAGACGTCCCTCAGTGTGTGCTTGCGCTCCCTTTTGGGGATGTGTGTAGCATATATCATGTTCACCGTCTTGACCTGTGGGGGAAACTTCTTCTGTCCCCCTGTGTTCTGTTGCCGGGGCTCTTCGCCATCGTCCTCGCTTTGTGATCCCTTTTCCTTGTTTTCGGCGTTTAGCTTGCCAGCCTGTTTAAAAACCCGACAATCCCTGTTGGTATGATTGGTTGGTTTATCTGGGGTGCCATGTATCTGGCACGGACGATCAAGTATGCGGTCTAAGCTAGACGGTCCCTGATTATTCCTTTTATACGGCTTCTTCCGCTGGCCGGACTTGGAGCCACTGAATCCGGCATTGACTGCAGTGTCATCGGTGTTGTCGTTGTTGTTTCGGCGTTTATGCCTGTTACGTCGGAGCCTGTGTTGCTGCTTTTGACCTCAGAGGGGTCTGTCTCGCTAGCTGTATTCTTGCTGCGAGCCAGCCAACTATCCTCACCCGCGCAAAAGCGGGTCATGAGTGCCGTGAGGGCTGCCATAGATTTTGGCTTTTCCTGGCCGAGGTGGCGGGCGAGCCATTCATCGCGGATGCTATGTTTAAAGGCCGCTAGGGCTTCGACATCCGGACAGTCGACGATTTGGTTCTTTTTAGTTAGGAACCGAGTCCAGAACTGCCTGGCTGATTCTCCAGGTTGTTGAACTATATGGCTTAAGTCATCGGCGTCTGGTGGTCGGACATATGTTCCTTGGAAGTTGTCCAAGAAGGCTTCTTCCAAGTCCTCCCAGCTGCCGATAGAATTTTTTGGCAGGCTGTTAAGCCAGTGCCGAGCTGGCCCTTTGAGCTTTAGCGGGAGGTATTTGATGGCGTGGAGATCATCTCCGCGAGCCATGTGGATATGGAGAATAAAATCCTCGATCCATACTGCGGGATCGGTTGTGCCGTCATATGATTCAATATTGACGGGTTTAAACCCCTCGGGGAAATCATGATCCAATACTTCATCTGTGAAGCAGAGGGGGTGTGCGGCGCCTCTGTATCGGGCCGCATCGCGACGTGGCTCTGATGGAGTCCGTCTGCGGCATTCGGCTCGGGCGTGGTTAGGTTTGTCACGTCCGAATAGGTAGCCGTCATCGTGTCTCGAGGTACGTCCTCGCGATCCGTAGATCGATCTTGTATGTCCTGCTCTACTGTCCAGGGTCTGCCAGAGGTCGTACATGTGAGTTGTTCTGTCTCTATTTTTACGGGGCGGTGGGGCAGGCTGCTGCTCGGCTTGAGCTGCCGCTTTATCCCGACCGCGGGGTGGTCGGTCTGCCGCACTGCTTCGAACTCGAGGTGGTCGCTCCGCATTGCGCAAGGGAGGTATGGGCTTCTCCGGCGCCTCCTCATCGAATTGAGGTAGCAGTTTGCGTTTTGGGTAGCTCTTGGCTGGGCGCTTAAGGCCATTTTCTTCAACTGTCAGGACATTAGTCCATCTATCGACGAGCAGATCTTGTTCAGCTTGAAGCTGCTGTTGTTTCTTCTTCAGGCTCCTCGCAGTGGCTATGAGTTGAAGCTTAAAGCGCTCCAGCTCTAGCGGGTCCTCAGGCACGATGAAGTCTTCGTTGCCGAGGCTTGTCTCTTCTTCAAAGGGTGGATGGTAATTATCGTCCTCCGAGTTTTCTTCTGTGGCCTGTTCGTCACGGTTGACTTGCCCTAGCTCCCGATTGTCTCGTTCGACAGTTTGCTCATCGGGTTCTTCTGTTTCTTCGGCGCCATCCGGAGTGTTATCGTTTCGTGCGCCGGTATTGCTGTCCCTGCTGCGGTGGGATTTAGAGCGGCGCCGCTGACGCCGGCGCTTTGGCTGTGTTTTAGGGGGATCCTCCTTTGCTGGACTTTCCCTGTCATCGCCGTTGTTATTTTCCGGCGTGTCTACCATGTAGACATCATATGAGGAAGTGGCCGTCCAACGTCCAGTAAATGGCGGGTCCTGGCCCTGCTCCTGATCGGCATCATCGTCCATACCGTCGATGTCTTCGGAGCCGTAGTCAACCACGTCGGTTAAGTCATCGACGGTGGCTATGAAGTGGGTGGTGGGTGGGAAACAAAACTCTCCCTACTCAGCCCCTTGCCTGAACTGGTCATAGTTCGGCTGTGAGTTCCCTGCCAAGGATAGGTTCTTAAAAGAGTTTAGCACATCGCCCAAAGGTGAGTGCTGAAAGATGTCTGCAGCGCTGAACTTGAAGATCGATAACTGATCGAGTTCGGTATCCGCGGACTCGTAGGGTTCGGAACTTATCGCCGGAGACGAGTCCGGGGTCCCGTTGATACAGATATCATATGAATTAGAATCTGTGCGCGGCTCCAACGCCGCGGAATCAACAGCCTCCGTGATGGGGTTAAGCTTCCCATCTTCGGATGACTCGATCTGTTTCGGATCTAAGGCCAGAGTTGTTACAGGAGCTATCTCCTGGATGCGGCCCGATGACAAGTTTAAGCCATGCTTATCGGGGCGGAGGGGAGCGGTTGCCGCGGCCTCCAATCCGTCAGAGATCGAGTCTCCACGGATGTCCGCGACGTAGTTCAAGCTTTCGAATCTGACCTGATGGCCAGGGGCGTAGCTATCGATCTGCTCCAGATGACCAAGCGAGTTGGCCCGTAGTACGAAGCCGCCGAATACGAAGATCTGTCCGGGGAGGAAGGTTTCTCCCTGGAGGACGTCATTACAGACGATCGAAGGGGCCATCAGACCCTTTTCCGACGGCACAGTGGAACTCTCAATGAAAGCACCAATGTCGGTGTCAAAACCGGCGGATCTCGGGTAGGGGGTCCCGAACTGTGCGTCTAAGGTCGATGGTAACAGGAGACAGGGGACACGATGTTTATCCAGGTTCGGGCCCTCTCTATGGAGGTAATAGCCTACTTCCTGCTTGATTGATCTTGATGAATATGAGTGTTACAAGAGTTGATCTACCACGAGATCGTAGAGGCTAAACCCAAGAAGCTAGCCTATGGTTATGATAATGAGTATCCGTCCATCCGGACTACGCTCTCCGGTTTATATAGACACCGGAGAGATCCAGGGTTACATAGAGTCGGTTGCATACAAATTAATCTACATGATTGGTCGCCAAGCTTGCCTTCCACGCCAAGGAGAGTCCCATCCGGACACGTAGAGGGTCTTCGGTCTTCGTATCTTCACGGCCCATCAGTCCGGCCCATGGCTAACAGGCCGGACGCCTGAGGACCCCTTAGTTCAGGACTCCCTCATTCACCACTTCCATTGGTGCCTCTCTGATGATGCGTGAGTAGTTCTTTGTAGACCTTCGGGTCCGTAGTTTGTAGCTAGATGGCTTTCTCTCTCTCGCTGAATTCTCAATACAATGGTCTCTTGGAGATCCATATGATGTAACTCTTATTGCGGTGTGTTTGTTGGGATCCGATGAACTTCGAGTTTATGATCAGTTATATCTTTTTATATCCATGAAAGTTATTTGAGTTTATTTGATCTCTTATATGCATGATATCTTATAGCCTTGTATTTCTTCTCCGATATTTGGGTTTTGTTTGGCCAACTTGATCTATTTATCTTGCAATGGGAAGAGGTGCCCGGTAGTGGGTTCGATCTTACGGTGCTTGATCCCAGTGACAGAAAGGGAGCCGACACGTATGTATCGTTGCTACTAAGGATAAAAAGATGGGATCTATATCTACGCAATAGAGAAATGGATCTTGTAAACCAAAAATACAAAAATACCTTGCTGCAATTTATTCTTATCTATTTTATTTGGCGTTCGATCTATCAATCTACTATAAATTTACCTCACGTCCTTTGCCTATCTTGAGGCGCCGTACCCCGAAAGGGATTGACAATCCCTTTAACACATCGGGTTGCGAGGTGTTGTTCTTTGTGTGCAGGGCTGTTTACGTTGTGTTGTTTGGTTCTCCTATTGGTTCGATAACCTTGGTTTCATATCTGATGGAAATACCTAGCACAGCTGTGCTGCATCATCCCTTCCTCTTTGGGGAAATACCGACGTAGCTTCAAGCGACATCAGATACACTTGGGTATATTTCTTCAAGAGGAAGAGTGAGACCCAAAATACTGTCATCGACTTTGCAAATGAAGCTCAACGTCAACACAATGCAAAGATCTTGACGATAAGAAGTGGCAATGGCACTGAGTTCAAGAACTACACCTTGGATGAGTTTCTTAGTGATGAGGGGATCAAGCATCAATATTCCGCACCTTACACCCCTCAACAAAATGGTGTAGCGGAGAGGAAGAACCGAACGTTGATGGCTGCGGCAAGGACCATGATGGCGGAGTTTAAGTCTCCATACAACTTTTGGGCTGAAGCCATCAACACCGCTTGTCATGCTTCCAATCGGCTCTATCTCCGCAAAGGCTTGAACAAGACTCCATATGACATACTCAACGGTAACAAACCCAACCTCAAGTACTTCCGGGTGTTCGGGTGTAAGTGTTACATTCTCAAGAAAGGTGTTTGTTTGGCTAAATTTGAGGCTAGAGCTCATGAGGGCATATTTGTTGGTTATGCTCCAAACTCTAATGCTTACCGTGTCCTCAACAAGTCCACCGGACTCATTGAGGAGACGTGTAACATGGAGTTTGATGAGAATAACGGCTCCCAAGTGGAGCAAAGTGGTACTTGTGATGTAGGTGATGAAATTCCTCCCCAAGCCATAAGAAGAATGGGTGTTGGTCATATCCTACCCATTGAGGAACCCCTTGTGGCCGAAGGAGAAGGACAATGTTCCACTCAAGTGGAACCATCACCAACCCAAGACCCAGACGCTTCCGAAGAAAAAAGTGAAGGCCCTCAACCAAATGAACAAGATCAAGGGAAAGATCAACCTCAAGATGGTGGTGAACCACCAAGTGATGCCCAAGGTCAAGTTCTTACCACCGAGCAAGCTCGAGATCAAGAACAAGCTCAAGATGATCAAGTTACCGCTCCTCAACTCTCTCCTGAGGAGGAATTGGAGCGTCGTGCCGCCAAGATTGCATCCAAGCTCACTACCAATGATCATCTCATGACGAATGTGCTTGGAAGCTTAAGAAAGGGGGTAAGAACTCGTAGACAATTGGCAAATTATTGTGAACATCACGCGTTTGTTTCTTGTGTGGAACCCCAAAGGTCTATGTCAGGAAATGTTCCACTTTTCAAATATTTCTTCAAAAATTCAAAATATGTCACAATTTAAAATTTTGTTCACAAATTCAAAAACCTGTTTATGTTTTTCAAAAAACAAATATTTTGTTCAATTATTCTGCCTTTTCAAAAACATTGTTCACACATTCAAAAAATTTCGCCATCTTCGAAAATTAGTTCGGAAATTCAAGCAATGTTGGCAATTTTTCAAAATATACATTGAAAAAAAATCACCCCAGTAACTAATTCATGTTCGCTACAATAGCTAATTTTGGTTCAGTACAATCCTTGTTCGGGATTGCTACAATAGAATATTCTAGTTCTACACCTACTTTAGGTCTTTAAACTCTTTGCTGCTGTTCTATCAATAATACTTGTTAACTCGAGTGGCTAGGTGCGTGCGATACTAAGTTGTAGGTCGCCAGTTTGAATCCTAGGGCCACGCGCATCCCCTTTTTATGCTATCTTTTTCCTCCCGCGGTAGAACTTGATGGGCCGGCCCAATCAAGCCGACTCCTGTGCGTGGCGCCAGCAATTTGACGCAAGGAGCGTGAAATAGGGGCTCCCATTGGGTTCCGCGTGCGTGGGCGCCATTTTATGTTATATGTCAAGTGCTAAACCTGGAGAACTCCTATATGGTGCCTTAAGGGGCACAGCTATGTCCCGCCCGCTGCGCTGCCTACGAACAACTAGCTGCAATGAGCGGGACCTGGGCGGGCAAGGTAAGCAGCATCCACTCGTTTGTTGACATCAGGTACATTTTTCGTTTTTTCTTCACATTCATTTTCCTTTTTTCATGTTTATATATGTTGTAATATATTAGAAAATTTTAATCATGCATTGAAAAATGTTAACCGCGCAAAGAAAAATATTATTCATGCATATGAAAAATACTTGTTACATTAAAAAAATATCACATTTTTTAAAATATGCACGTGCCATTTATAAAATATTTATACAATATATTAGAAATGTTGGAATCATTCTAAAAGAAGCTACATACAATAAAAAAAGTAAATAACACTTTAAGAAATGTTTGTAAATGTTGTTCTAACATCGTCAAAAAAAAAATGTTTCGTGCTGTATGGAAAATATTTTTTGAATTTATGAACATTAAAAAAAATGTCGCACTGTAATAGAAATATATTCTGGATTCATGCAAAATGTTTTTCTGACATCGTCGAGAAAAGTTAGGAAATTGAAAAACAATTCATGTTGTATCAAAATTATTTGACATATTAAAAAAGGCATGTGACATCTTGAGAAAAAAATCCTGTGATTCACATATTTTTGACATTTTTAAAAATGTTTACAAATTGAAAAAAAACACGTAGTGAAAATGTTTGTTTACAATAAAATAAAGTCCAATTTGTATTTGAAAAAATGTTATGGTGTATTCAAAAAAGTGTTCATAACATGTATATGAAAAGAAATACATCATGCATTTTTAAACTGTCCAAACTATATCATTAAAATGTTTCAAGTGTGCTCTGAAAAATTACATTGTGAACTAAAAAAGAAGTCATGCGTGAAAAAAATAAAAATTGACAAAGAAACAAAAAGAAAAGCAAAAAAGCATAGAAAGTAAAGAAAAACCAAAGTGTAACCAAGAAAGAAAAAAAAGCAAAATGAAGGAAAACTGGTGATAAATAAATTAAGTCATGGAAAATAAAAAAATCCGTAGAAAACCAGACCTACATGAACCTATAGCGAAGAAAAAAACAACAAGAAAATAAAAACCAAAGCAAAATAAAAAGTAAAGGAAAACCGAAGAAAAAACTATACAACCGAATTGAAAACAAAAAAACAAAAAGGAAAAAAAAAGAAACAAGGGAAACCATACCTACAGGAACCTGCTAGACGTCGCCAGTGGAGCAAACTGGCACTGATGACACTCACCTCTTTTATGGCCGGCCCACCCGCACTTTGGTTTGTTCACGTTCCTAAAAAAACATGTTTTGATCTGTTTTACTGGACTGGTTGACCAAGAACTACACATGTTGATCTTTTACTTGACCAATTCACTGTTGGCTTTACCTAATAACCTGTCAGTTGACCTATGGACCTATGACTTGACCTTCAAAAAAGATCATGAGTTTGAAAAAACATCACGAGTTTGAAAAAAATACATATTTAAATAAAGTTCATGGATTTAATAAAAAAGTTAATGAATTTGGTGCGTTGGAGACATCATCCCTGACATAGCTGTTCGGCTCCCTGACTAAAGTCATGCTCAACTCCGGTCTGGGCTGGTGGCGAGTGATGCCTTCGGGTGTGAATTTTCCTTGTTGGAGGCACATCGAGGGGATCCGACACATATCCCAGTTTCAAGTTCTAGTCACCTGGTGAAAACCGTGTGTAATGGTGGCGCCTTTGGTGTCATTACTTTGTTGGAAGCATTGCCTTGGTGTCAAGTCTGTTGTCGTCGGGAGCACTTGGTTAGTGGTGGTGTGGTGGATCTGGAGCAGGCAACGTTTGTGAGCATGGAGTCGTTGGTAGTGCATCCATTTGGGGCTGGTCGTCGATCAACGGTGAGAGCAGCAGGAGCACCCTTCGCATGCAAGTAGCATCAGACGAGTTATGTCAGCTAGCCTCGTGGGATGAGAGTGGCATAGGTTCCGCTCCATAGGACTTATCATTCCTCTCTAGTGCCCTCGATGTTTGTGGATATGCTGTAGGAGATATGCCCTAGAGGCAATAATAAATGTTATTGATTATCTCCCTGTTCATAATTATGTTTATGTTCCATGCTATAACTGTTGTGGTTCCCGAGCCCGTATATCCATAAAGGCTCTGGGGAGAACCCATATGCACATGTGGAATAATAAACGGTAAAATGTATTCCTAGTCGTGCCTCTAAGACTAGCTCAAGTGTTGCATGATGATTATGTTTTCCCAATCATGGGCATGTCTATGCCAAGCAATTTTGAGGGCACAATGTCAGGAAGGACATTTGTGTTGAATCAACCCGAATTGATGTTATGCTATGAGATACATTCGTCACAAGTTAATGGTTTATAACACAGAGATAGTTAATGTTTGCATAATTCCTTAGACCATGAGAGTATCGAGTTTCTTCATGCTTGCTTCATGAACTTTGGGGTTTGTTAAACGTCATCCGTAACTGGATGGCTATTACGGCGGCTTACGGGTTCATGGGAAAGTATGTTAAGTGACTTGATAGCTCGAGATTGGGATTTGCTCCTCCGACGATGGAGAGATATACTCGGGCCCTCTCGCTGTTACGGTGTCCATCATCATCTGGCCAGACACTTTGTGATTTGATCACGGGGATGCCGGAACACGAAACGAGAAAAGAGAACAAAACCGGTAACGAGGTAACTAGCATAGTGGACAAGTTGTTGATCCACGGGAATGCCAACATGTCTCACCTCGGCTATTTGTAACATATCGCGAAGCAACAGGAATAGCACACGGCAACTGGAGGTTCACTCGAGTATTTATTCGTGTGGGTATAGGGGTCAATATGGGTGTCCACGGCTCCGATGTTGATCATTGATCGGAAGGGGTTCCGGGTCATGTCTATACTTCACCGAACCTATAGGGTCACACGCTTAAGGGTCATCTATCTGCTGAATACTAGACAGGGAGTCTGAGAGAAAATCACCGAAAAAGTTTCGGACAGCGGAATCGTACCGCAGAGAGAGGTCATCGGATAAGTTTCGATGATACCGAAAAGTTGTTTCGGGATACACCATTAAGTCAAATTGGTTTCGGCACATGCCTGATAATTCTTGGAGGATGCCAGAATCATTCTGGAAGCTTTTTGGAATTTTCAGAAATAAAAACCGAAAATGTTTCGGAGCTGCCGGTACCGCTTTGGTTGTTTTTCGCAGATGAAATTCACTAATCTGAAATTGTTTCAGAACGAATCCAAAATCATTTTAGTGGGTACTGGAATTATTCTAAGACCCACAGAAATATTTTCGGATTTAATGGGCGCGAAAAATTGTCTTCATGAATAGTGAAAACGCATTCTTGTTTGCTTTTCGCAGATGAAAATCACTAAACCGAAATTGTTTCGGAACGCGTTGAAAATTATTTTAGTGGGTACTGGAAATGTTCTGAGCCCACATAAATATTTTCAGTTCGAACGGACGCTGAAAAATGTCGTCATGAATAGTGAAAGTCCTTTTTGCTTGGCTTCTTGGAGAAGCCACCTTGAGGGCCTTTTTGGTATTTCCCCCCTTGGCTTCTTGGAGAAGCCACCCTTGGGCTTGGCCTATAAATAGGGGTGGAGGGGGCTGCCTAAAGGATCATCCCTTGCTCTCATACACATGCCATGCATTATCTGGCTTCTTCTCTCCCTCCCACGAAAAGAGTTTCGTAGAGCCGTAAGGCTATTTGGGTTCCGGCAGGAACTAGTTCTGGACGGCGAAGCCCTGCCGGATAGATGACACTGTATGTGTGCAACTCTGTAGAGAGATCGTAGTTTCGGTCTTAGTTCGTGAGTGCCTCCCGAAGGGCTGTCCGTGTGACCGTCCGAGTTTCGAAGGTCCTCCCGAAGGGCTGTCCGAGTGACCGTTCGAGTTTCGAAGGTCCTCCCGAAGGGCTGTCCGCGACACCGTCCGGGGGGCTGTTCGACCGCCTCCCGGAGGGCTGTTTGAGGAGCAGATGAGGGTTTACATCCTCGCGGTTGGGAGGTTGTAAATCCTAGCTGCGGGGATCTGCACCGCCGATCGTCATCGACTCTACTTCCTGCTGCGCTACGAGTCGGTAACGAAAAAGATCAAACCATGTATGCAGTCTCCATAGTGGTCCTGGGCTGGTGCGTAGGTCGGAAATTTTTTGTTTTCTACTGCGTTACCCTACAGTGGCATCAAGAGCCGTGCTATGCGTAGATGCAGGTTTTGATCTAGAATACATGGAGATGTATGGGTATTGCATAATATATTTAGGTAGTAGATGAGATCTATTGCTGAAAATTATTTATGCAGGTGACAGATGAAATCTGTTACCCGACGTTCTTGTTGCTTCCCTAGAATTTGCGTTTGCTCAATCTCGAGACAGCATGGTGGAATTTGACAAAGTTCTGGCAATCCGTGATCCTGATTGATCATTGAAGTGCTATCAGTTCTTTGGGTTCTGCCGTAGTCAAAAGAAAGATGAAATTCGCAGATGAAAGGGCATTGCAGATATGATCTGCACGGGGGTCATGCGTATGACGAAGTTTATTATGGGGCTCGAGATTTAATTATCTCGTGTTTCATACACCCCGAGATGTTAATCTAGCAACTTGAATAATCATACTTGATGATAAAACGTTGGTAGCTGCGGTTTAAGTCAAAACCTTAGAAGCCACGTAAAATAAATTTTGCATAAACCGATTAGAGGCGTCTAACTTGGTTTTGGAGGATGTGCATGTGATGTGGTATAGCAGTGCTCATACTAATTCGATTATGTATGAGATGACTATATGATGTAATTTGATTAACATGACCTGCATGTCATGATTCGGCATGATGGCTGGAGCCATATGATTGCACTTTAATGACCTGCGTGTCAACCTTAAGTAATGCATTAATTTTATACGCTATGGAGATAGCAATATTATCTGGTGCATCGACAAGGTGGTGGCAATCTTCGCGAAGGTGAACACCAACATGAATGCCGAAGACGAAGAAATGAAATACTTCTCCGTCAGAAAGGGCTATACCATATCATGCTATTATGAATTGCCTGAGATGTTTATCCCTTATGATGCACCCTTCTTGATTGCGCGGTAGTCGCTTTTTATTAGGGTGATCTCTCACAAAAATACCAAGTAGTTAGTGTTCTCCCAAGTGTAGCACCGTCACGGCACCTATCTTTTCGGGGTGCGCCGTGTCACACGGGTACGAACGATTAGAGAAGTGTGAGGCGGGTGAGTTGAGACCTCGCAGTGAGATCACTTGGTTGTCTTGACGTTCAGGCATGACCGTCATGAGCTCGGAACACACGCATCGAAAGATGAACAAGAGTCACATAGAGATGTGATTGGCAAGTTGGCCTACCGGTTGAGATTTTTCATCATCAGTGGTGTTACACCAATGGTGAACAATTGAAATGTGGGTCTTGTATCACTCACAATCAATTTTGAGAGATATTGATTTGAGTGGGAGCGCACTGTTGAATTAACATGTTTAATTCTCAATGCAATTAATTTTGAACACTGTCTAAGTGTGGTTTGCATAATAGTTGTAGAATAATGGCTCGCATTTCCACCTTCCCTATTAAAATTGAATAGCTGTTAAATATCTGGTTAAAACTTTACGATTGGTAACGTAATATGAGGATTGTCCTCAAAAGTGCCGAGAAGGACTTTGTCCTATCGCATGCTTTCCGTATCCTCCCGCTAATGCTATGGATCATGTGACTCTCGTCCTTCGATCCAAAAGCTAGAATTCTGTTACGGTCAAGTGGAATATGTTTGCTTCCATGAAACCCAAACTTCAAAAGTTGGGATAGTTATATGATATTCATGGAACTGAAAATTATTTTCAGATACAAACAAAGCAATGTTTGTTTGCAAGTATTAGTAAAAGTGTTTACTATGCATTTGACTGTTGGGAAAGGGATCCAGAAGAACGCCTGTCATATAATGAAAGGTGAATAAAACAACAACTTAAAGAGAAAGGAAGTGTCCAAAGGGTGTTAGTATGACTTACACGCCTAGGAAGTCCGGGGCTAATGCCACTCTTAAGTTGGGTGCTTCTTCTGAGAGTAGGAGAAATACTAAAAGTTAAACTGTTAGAAGTATAAAGGCAAAAGGAAAGAAGACTGGAATATCCAGCTCATGTATGAATGTCATACAAGTTTTTGATGTATAGAAGCCTGGTCAAAGATATAGTTCTTGCGGATTATGGTTAAACATGTTAATCACTAATTCTTGGGTATTGTGAGTTCATCACAAAAATGCCCGCTCGATTGCATTCTGTTGCAACTCGATGTAAGAACTACTATGGCCTGAAAGACTAGCTAGAAATGAGGTTAAGGTATACACAGGGAACATAGTAAATGTTACTATACCTTCCATCGGTGTATTGCCATCTGTATTTATTTTCATAATTCATTTAGAGTTTTACAAACTCTATCCCATTGCATAAGGTATCTTGCAAGAAGGTTGTTCATAAGAGAACTTCTTATGTTCGATGTTATGAATAACACAAGGGCCATACTTTCATTATGAATGAGATGTATGTTATGAATATTGATAATAATACAATACCTCTGGGTTTACTTTCATAATTCATTTTAGAGTTTCATAAACTCTAGCCCATTGCACAATGTTTGTTGCAAAAGAGTTGTTCATAAAAACAACAATTGTTGTTAAGTATTATGAATAACATGAAGGGCCATGCTTCCATCCAAGATGGATGTATGTTATGAATATTGATGGTAATATAATACATCCATAACACTGACGCTAAATGTCGCAAGACTATGAGAATACCACACATGTGTGGCACTGTATTTGGTCACATTGGAGAAACCCGCATGGAAAAATTCCATTATGATGGATTTTGAAGTCGTTTGATTTTGAATCATCTGACACTTGCAACTTTTCTCCGAAAAGTGAAGTGACTGAAATACCGTTCACAGGCCATAAGGAACGAGCAACAAACTTATTAGTGATCATACATTTTGATGTGTGTAGTTCAATAAATGTTGTTGCAAGTAGTGGATTTATATATCTTCAGAAATGACTCAAGTAGATATATGGATATTTGCTTGATGAGACGTAAGTCTGGATCTTTTGAAATCATTCGGAAGGTTTTAAAAAATGAAGTAGAAGTTATTGTAACAAGAAAATTATGTTTCTGCAATTTGATTGCACAAAGGAATATTTGAGTTACATGTTTAGCGAATGTCTGATGAGTTGTGAAAGGGGTTTCATAACTTGCACCTCCCGGAACACCACTGCAAGTGAAAAGTCCGTGGAGATGTAATCTAACCATTTATGACATGGTAAGGTCAAAGTTGACATAAATAAATTTGCCATTATCCTTTTTAAAGTGATGCTTTAGAGACTGCGGCTTTTACACTGAAAAGAGCTACATCGGGTCTGTTGAAATGAAGCCATGGTATGGTACGCCCAACCATGTTATATCTTTTCTTAACATTTGGAATATGGGGCTTGTGTAAAAAGTTACAAACCTATTCCAAATCAGACAAGTGCTACTTTGTAGGTTATACCAAAATGTTGGGTATTCCTCCCTCACTATACCGAGGCAAATAGTTTTGCCGCGAAACGGTGTGCTTTTAAAGAGAATGGTTCTTTCAAAAAGGTGAGTGGGAGAATAGTGCAACTCGACGAGATAAACAGTATCTACGTCATCAGATCAAAGGAAAGAGACCTTGGAAGTAATTCCAGAGTTTCCTACTGCGACTGATACGGAAGTCTCTACAATAAAATGTATGAACTTCGGTCGAACTTGCAGCTGAACCACATAGGCAAGGCTCGTGCAAACCTCTCAGGTGCGCAAATGAGATATTGTTGTTAGACAACATTATACCTACGATACACAAGGAAGCGTTGATGGGCCCTGATTCCGGAATTGGCTAAATGCCAATACAACCCGAGTTAGTTTCCATATAAGTGATTCAAGATTTAAACCTTGATACACCTTTCGGAAGACTAAGAGTCTAACGAATATTTATGGAACTTAAAACTGATACGGATAAAAATGTTTTATCCATAAAGCTCGACTTGTTGAAATAACAAGTTCAAGAGTTGACTATGATGAGGTTGTTTTCATCGTAGCGATGCTTAAAGTAGGTTCGGGTTGAACTAGAAATTAATACATATTTCAATCATGAGATATGAAACATGGATGATAAAAGGATTTCCATCTAATGGAAATGAAAGCTAGGACTTGTATATGATACAGTCCAAAGTAATTTGTCGATCCAGAGGATGCTAGTAGGTATGCAAACTTCAGAGTTCCAACAATGGACAGAAGAGAGCAAAATGGAGTTGGACTCTTCGTGTTTTGATGAAATGGTCAAAGGGGTTTTGACTTCATCAATGGGTAACGAAGATGCTTGTAATTCAAGAAAGTAAGTGGGAGCGTAATAATATTTCTAAAAACCTTATGTGCTTGGCACATTGGTAATTGGAAATAAATTTCTTGACACGAATTAGGACTTCATTTGAAAATATTTTTTCGATGAAATGTTTAGGCTAAATAGCCTCAATATTAGGCATGATGATCTATGGATATAGATTTACCTAATGGGGCTAAGCAATGAATACATATTGACAAGATGCTAAAACCTTTTAGCATTTAAAACGCCAAGGAGTGATTCTTGCCAAAGTCACATGGAAAGAGTTTTTGCAAGACTCGGTGTCCCAAAACACTGATGAGTAAAATACATGATGCAGATTCCACACACTTTTGTGTTTGGATTAATCATGTATTCCATGGTATGTAAAACAACCAGATATGTCCGATACTCCCAAGGTGTTGCGAGTATGGATACCAAAGTGATCAAATTACTGATCATGGGACAACAGTGAAAGATGTCACAGAGTACTAGAGTAAGTACTGATGACATGGTTTTCTCGCAAGCAGAGATCATGAAGAGTTCGTTGTAAAATGTTACATCGATACAGTCTTCATCTTTTCTCCATGCGATTTTCGATTTAAATTAAGGGTTTTGTGTAACACACAATGTGGTGGCACAGTTAGTTGGAATTTGTTCAAACTAGTTACTGTGGCGAATTCTATAACAAGGGCTAAGTATGTTGATGCTTTAGAAGCGACAAAGAAGATGTTGAATCATATAGTTCATTCATGAACTTAGTATAGTTCCAAGATGGCTTTTGACAATGGGACACTACTGCAGGTAGTTGCTCCATAACTCAGTCTGAGGAATCCAGGTTCGACCTGTGATTCACATACATACAAAGCCAAGTCCACACAAAATATGAATTTTGTGAAAACGCGAGGACATGCAAAGATACACACGGAACTGAAGTTGTCAGATCCGTTGGACATCAGGCTATACCACAAGCGAAGCATATTTACACCGGTGTGCCACAGGTATGAAGTGCATTAGCATAAGCTAGATTATTGTCCCTAGTGCAAGTGGGAGTCTGTAGGAGATATTCCCTAGAGGCAATAATAAATGTTATTGATTATCTCCCTGTTCATAATTATGTTTATGTTCCATGCTATAACTGCTGTGGTTCCCGAGCCCGTATATCCATAAAGGCTCTGGGGAGAACCCATATGCACGTGTGGAATAATAAACGGTAAAATGTATTCCTAGTCGTGCCTCTAAGACTAGCTCAAGTGTTGCATGATGATTATGTTTTCCCAATCATGGGCATGTCTATGCCAAGCAATTTTGAGGGCACAATGTCAGGAAGGACATTTGTGTTGAATCAACCCGAATTGATGTTATACTATGAGATACATTCGTCACAAGTTAATGGTTTATAACACAGAGATAGTTAATGTTTGCATAATTCCTTAGACCATGAGAGTACCGAGTTTCTTCATGCTTGCTTCATGAACTTTGGGGTTTGTTAAACGTCATCCGTAACTGGATGGCTATTACGGCGGCTTACGGGTTCATGGGAAAGTATGTTAAGTGACTTGATAGCTCGAGATTGGGATTTGCTCCTCCGACGATGGAGAGATATACTCGGGCCCTCTCGGTGTTACGGTGTCCATCATCGTCTGGCCAGACACTTTGTGATTTGATCACGGGGATGCCGGAACACGAAAAGAGAAAAGAGAACAAAACCGGTAACGAGGTAACTAGCATAGTGGACAAGTTGTTGATCCACGGGAATGCCAACATGTCTCACCTCGGCTATTTGTAACATATCGCGAAGCAACAGGAATAGCACACGGCAACTGGAGGTTCACTCGAATATTTATTCGTGTGGGTATAGGGGTCAATATGGGTGTCCACGGCTCCGATGTTGATCATTGATCGGAAGGGGTTCCGGGTCATGTCTATACTTCACCGAACCTATAGGGTCACACGCTTAAGGGTCATCTATCTGCTGAATACTAGACAGGGAGTCTGAGAGAAAATCACCGAAAAAGTTTCGGACACCGAAAAGTTTCGGACAGCGGAATCGTACCGCAGAGAGAGGTCATCGGATAAGTTTCGATGATACCGAAAAGTTGTTTCGGGATACACCATTAAGTCAAATTGGTTTCGGCACATGCCTGATAATTCTTGGAGGATGCCAGAATCATTCTGGAAGCTTTTTGGAATTTTCAGAAATAAAAACCGAAAATGTTTCGGAGCTGCCGGTACCGCTTTGGTTGTTTTTCGCAGATGAAATTCACTAATCTGAAATTGTTTCAGAACGAATCCAAAATCATTTTAGTGGGTACTGGAATTATTCTAAGACCCACAGAAATATTTTTGGATTTAATGGACGCGAAAAATTGTCTACATGAATAGTGAAAACGCATTCTTGTTTGCTTTTCGCAGATGAAAATCACTAAACCGAAATTGTTTCGGAACGCGTTGAAAATTATTTTAGTGGGTACTGGAAATGTTCTAAGCCCACATAAATATTTTCAGTTCGAACGGACGCTGAAAAATGTCGTCATGAATAGTGAAAGTACTTTTTGCTTGGCTTCTTGGAGAAGCCACCTTGAGGGCCTTTTTGGTATTTCCCCCCTTGGCTTCTTGGAGAAGCCACCCTTGGGCTTGGCCTATAAATAGGGGTGGAGGGGGCTGCCGAAAGTATCATCCCTTGCTCTCATACACATGCCATGCATTATCTGGCTTCTTCTCTCCCTCCCACGAAAAGAGTTTCGTAGAGCCGTAAGGCTATCTGGGTTCCGGCAGGAACTAGTTCTGGACGGCGAAGCCCTGCCGGATAGATGATACCGTATGTGTGCAACTCTGTAGAGAGATCGTAGTTTCGGTCTTAGTTCGTGAGTGCCTCCCGAAGGGCTGTCCGTGTGACCGTCCGAGTTTCGAAGGTCCTCCCGAAGGGCTGTCCGAGTGACCGTTCGAGTTTCGAAGGTCCTCCCGAAGGGCTGTCCGCGACACCGTCCGGGGGGCTGTTCGACCGCCTCCCGGAGGGCTGTCTGAGGAGCAGATGAGGGTTTACATCCTCGCGGTTGCGAGGTTGTAAATCCTAGCTGCGGGGATCTGCACCGCCGATCGTCATCGACTCTACTTCCCGCTGCGCTACGAGCCGGTAACGAAAAAGATCAAACCATGTATGCAGTCTCCATAGTGGTCCTGGGCTGGTGCGTACGTCGGAAATTTTTTGTTTTCTGCTGCGTTACCCTACATATGCTCGTCACAGGCTCGTAGCCCGGTACAATACGACAGTTGTCGGTGTCGACACTGGTAGTGGCGAAAGCAATCGAGTGCCCGACCGGGTGTGTTGTGTGATTTTGGCTTTCTGTCGCTTCGTGTGTATTGTGGTGCTTTAGACCTAGTCTAGCTAGGCGCCGCTTTGGTTTTTGCTCGTCTTTCTCAATCAATCGAGAAACCCTGTTTTCCTTTCTTATTTTTTTGGCACTCGCCTTTATGCGGTGCATTCGTTCTTTCGGGGTGTTTTTGTAATGCCTCTTTCTAATTAATGATTTTGGCATCTCTCCTCCCAACATTCTAGAAATGTTTCGTGATGTATTAATAAGTTTTTTTCTGAATTTGTGAACATCGTCAAAAAAATATTTTGTACTATACTAAAAATATATTTTGGATTCACCAAAAATCTTTTTCTGATATCGTCCAAAAAATGTATGAAATGTAAAACACTATTCCGTGTTGTATGAAAAATATTTCACCCTACTCAAAAATGCACATGAAATTTTACGGAAAAATTCCAATGATTCAAGTAAAACATTTGTCACATTTTAAAAATATTTACACAACATTTAAAAAGAATTTTATTGTGCATTCAGAAAAGTGTAAAAAACATCTTTTTGAAAAGAAGTGCATGATGCATAAGAAAATTTTCCAACCTGTGTCATTAAATTTTTTCATCTATGCTCTAAAAATTTACATTGCGTACTTAAAAAAGAAGACATGTGTGAAAAAACTGACAAAGAAACGAAACGAAGAGGAAAAAATACCATAGAAACATGAAGAGAAAAAAGGAAGAAAAAACCAAAGAAAAATGAAGGAAAAAAGGAAAACCAAAGAAAACCGGTGAAAAAATAAATTATATCAAAGAAAACCTGCATGAACCTATAGCGAAGAAAAAACAAAGAAACAACGAGAAAATAAAAAAACCAAAGAAAAATGAAGAAGCATAGGAGAACTGAGGAAAACCATTGAAAAAATCCCCGAAGAAAATTGGCGGGAAGCTTATACCTAGAAGAACAATCATTGTGCGGGAACTGGGCCGGCCTGCTAGACGTTCCCAGTGGAGCAAATTGGCGCTGACAGTCACGTCTTTATATGCCCGGCGCACGTGCACATGACCTTTGGTCTTAGAAAACAGGGTTTGATCTGTTTTACTGGACTAGTTGACCAATGACTAGACATGTTGATCTTTGACTTGATTTATTCACTGTTGGTTTGACCTATTGACCTTGGACTTGACCTATTGAATTTCAAAAAAGATCATAAGTTTGAAAAGACTTCACGAATTTGAGAAAAAATACATATTTAAATAAAGTTCATGGATTTAATAAAAGTTCCAGAATTTTAAAAAGTTCATTTTTCCAATTTATTGAAAAATGTTTAGTTTTTTTTTGAAATTTGTATATTTTTTAGAAAATGTACATTTTTTTAGTATAAAAAAATGTTCATGAATTTGAAGAAAGTTCACGAACTTGAAACACTTCATGGATCTAGAACACGTTTTCACATCTGGACAAAGTTCATAAATTTAAATAGAAGTTTGGGAATTTTCCAAAAATTCACACATTTTGGGAAAAAGATAAGATGGAAAAAAAGAAAAAGAAGAAGAAAAGACAATAAAGAATACGCAAATAAAACTGAACAAAAACTATTCAAAAAAGAAGAAAAAAAATCTTTTGGAAGCTTTCCAAAACTATCCTGAGAAGCTTCTGGACAGTTTTGGAAAGCTTCTGGAAGCTTCCCAAAACCACTAACAGAACTACTAAAATACCAACTCAATGCACTGGGCCACAGCGAATAACATCGAAGGGGAGCGTCTACGCCCCAGACGCTTTTGCCTCTATTTAGCACATGAAACGTGAAATAGGATTTCGCCTAAACCCGGGGACCTCCTATTTAGCGCACCACATGCTGGCGGACAAACTAGGACACACTCTCCCATTTGTGCGTAGCGGGAAGCCCCCTAATTTTCCGTTTCATTTTAATTTTATTTTAATTTTTTATCTTCATTAAATATTTTCAGATTTCAAATTAAAAGTCCAGGATATCATAAAATATTCAAGGATCAAACAATGTTGATGACTTAGTCTTCGAAATCAAATTATGTTCACGGTTTAGGAAAACCGTCGCCTTGCCAGAAAATGTTCATTAATAAAGAAATATACACGAATTAGAAAATGCTCAGTCATCTTTCAAATTTATTAGGAAGAAACAAAAACATTGCGCTCATGAATTTCAGAAATGCTCCCCGATTTTTAAATATGTTCGTAGTTTAAGAAACTATGTTCATGAGTTTCGAAAAATGTTCACGAATTTATAACTAAATGTTCTGGAATTAAAAAAATCTCGCAATTTTTGATAATGGTCATGAATTCGAATAATATTGCCAATCACATAAAAATATTTTGGATATGGAAGCATATTCACAATTACAAAAATTCTCATCATTTTCAAAATACGTTCGGGAAAAAGAAAATTTTAAAACTGGATGAAATATTAAAGGAAATAGTAAAGGTACATCAAAAAATAAAAAGGGAAGAAAATTTAAACATAAAAAATAAGGAAAATAGAAAAACGAAATAAAATAACTTTAATAATACAGGAAACAAGGGCCGGCCCAAATTTACGAATAGAATTGGACGTAAATCGACAGGCCGAAAAGGGAGCCATAAACCTCCTGGGCGGTTCCTATTTAATGCCTAGGTCCGTTATTGACCAATTTGACCACCGCCCGGTTGGTTCCAAAACTACAAGAGACCTAGTTGGCCCAGATCGCCTTTTACTTTTTATATTTTCCATTTTCGATTTATTTTTTCAGTTTTTTCATTTTATTTTACTTTTCTTTTCTTTTCACTTTATTTATTTATTACTTTTTCATTTTAGTTTTTCATTTTTTGAAAAACTTTCAACTGCCTGAACAGTTATTAAAGTCATAACTATTTTTTGATTTTTTGAACATTATTTTTGTAATTTTGAACATTTTTCTCAAATAGAGAACCTTTTGATAATCCGCCTACAAGTTTTCATGTCCTGTTTTTAAAATTTGCAAACATTTTTTACAAGTTCACAGATGTAAGTATTTTTTTTAATTCCTGAACAATTTGGTTAGACGAAAATTTCTGAAATTTGGGAACAATGTTTTGATTTAATGATCATTTTTTGAAATGTGTGAACATATTTGAAATTCATGAAACTCTTTTGAATGAGCAAACATTTTTGAATTGCTGGACTTTTTCGGAAATTCAGGAACATCTTTTGTAATTCACTAATATTTTTTGAATTTATGAATATATTTTCAAATTTAGGTTATTTTGAATTAATGAAAATTTTATGAAATCCCTAACATATTTCATATTTGTAAATATTTTTTTAGTTTGTGATTATTTTTGAAGCCCTGATAACTCTTTCATATTTGAGATTCGTGAATAGTTCTCAAAGTAAAAAAAAAGAAATAAAAACAAAAGATGAAAAACATAAAAATCCAGGAGCGCCCAATCCTCATATGGGCTGGCCAAAATGCGCGTTAGCCGCGGGGGTGCGCAATTGGTGGTTATTCGCCAACCTACGCGCGAAATAGGGGCTCCTAATACCCTGTATAGGAACTCCCGGAGCCACATGTTCCTCATCTCAATTGTTAAAAGACGATGTTGGCCCCGCTCCTAGATAATGGCAATTGAGCTCACTGAACAAAATAATATGCTCGGCTCGGACTCGCGTTGCCATATGGATTTCAGCCCAACAGACGACGTCCTCACTCCTCCAACCCGACCGAAGAGAAGGATCTTTCATGAATAAATTTGGATGGATAATGGTGTAGGCAAGTGTAGCAATGTACGTGTGCAATGTTACCATGTCTGTTGCACAGTACTTAGTGGATACACAATCTTTGTTTTTGAAAGTTTCATTCGGGGATGGAGTTTTGCCTCCCGGGAGCATTTGCTCCCGCGTGAACAATAAACTAAAAAACAATAGAAAAAAATTCTGATTTTTTTCTAGATGTTCTTGTTAGTGTCGCAAGCATGCCTGACAATTTTCATGCGAAAGGAAATAGTAGTGTTTCTTCGATGCAAAAAGAAAATTTAGGTGTAACATTTGGTTTTTGATTTGTTTTTTTGTGCAGGCCAAAATTCATAACCTTTTTTACCTAAAAAATTGCAGGTAGCATTTGGGTGTGACTATGAACACATAATTTTTTTGGGATTCCTTTTGACATTTCAAAAATCATTTTTCGCACGCAGGAGCACGTGCACCCGGGGAGCCGAATTGGATTTCGGGTTTCATTGCTCTTTTATTCATTCATGGCAATTGTCGCATCTCTTACATGTAGAGGAATCAAGTCCTTTGGAGATAAGTCAACCCGAATACTAGGAGGAGCCAATCAATCCCATTTTGCGAATTCATGCGCTATATGATTGGATCCCTATATCAATGCTCATAAACTAGGGGTTGGGGCGTGCCGTTGCGTGCCTCTTGAGGTGTTCCTGCGCGCTCATTTCCGGTAGCAACATTTCCTCACCTCCATCCCAAAAAAATATTTCCTCACCTCAACCAACTATTACATTGCATGTGGGTCCTCTCCCCCATCTATAAAAAACTCATCCCCATCTCACAAAAAACAAAACAAAACTTTTTTCACCTCAACCAACCAACAGTGCCACACGGCTCATCCCACAACTCGCCTGATCTCTCCCTCTATCTCACCAATGTGACACATGACATAATCCATTTCATCCACCGTTGAGAAAAACCCAACTTTGACATCACCTGCTCCAAGAAAACCCAGTCCGCTCTATCATACGCGTTGGAAAGGTCCAATTTGTAAGCACAAACTAGTTTACCCAGGTAATAGACATGCGAACTGCGTGTGGCATGTGTGAAGCCACGTCCTTAACCTAGTGGTTTCTAGATGATGACAACATTGCTTCCCACCTCAGGGCCTGGAGATGGGCACATCAAAGCTGTGGATTGTAGCTTTTGTATGGATGGCTGGTTGGACTTGGGGCCAATTGTGTCTGTCTTTGTCAGTAAATCAAAGAAACGGCTGACCGCGCACGAGCCACGAAGTTCGCTGTCAGTTGACTGTTTTTCATGTCCTTAACTTGCAGTGTGATGGTGATTCTTTCTAATGTAGAACAGTCTCATCGATCCTCTGTAGCTTGCAGTACGCCGTGACTGTAGATGAGGGTATCATGCATGGCTGAGAAGCTTGCAAGACTCAGCAGTCTTGTGGATGCAGTAGTTTTCCATGATGAACAAGAGGAAGAAGAGAACATGCATAATGAGAAGAAACATGTATGATGAAGTGAAGATTTTTTGTCGAAAGAGACCCCCTACCCACTAGAATTGCCAAAAAAGACCCCTTCCGAATAAATTTGACAAAAAGGACCCCCTTGGCAGTGGCGGCAGGCGACATGTGGCACCTGCCGCCACGCCTGCAGGCGGCCGCCCTGTGTAAAACGTGAAATTGCAGCTGCTCGAGCCGGGACGGAACGGGGCAGGGCAGGTGGGCCCTGCCGCCACCTACCGAGGCGGCCGCCTCTGCTATTGCCGCCCCCCGCCAGACAGCTCCTGCTGGATTCCTGCTGCACGTGCGACGAGGTGTGGACCATGCCGCCACTGCAGGAGGCGGCAAGACTGTTCATGTTGCATGCGCGGCGACAAGTTCCCTGTTGCAGACGATGCTAATTCCCACGCGCGCGGGAATCTGCGCCTTTTATTTCTTTATTCGTGATGATTCCCGGGAGCTGACTTTTGCGACTGCTTTGTATGCACTTGCACTGATTCCTCTACGGCGCTGCCTAGGGACTCAACCGCTTTTGCTTGAGCGGACGCGATGTCACTGCGGGAATCGCTCACTCAGTGCTGGCTATTACTTGAGAGGACGCGACGGCACTGCAGAAATACACTCACTCGTTGCAGCAATCCGAGGCTGCGGTAGGTGAGTTTATCCTGTTGTGCCGACACTACAGGGATCCTCTTCCTTTTATATACCGTGCGTCTGCTCCGTGCGCAAGCACACTGTCTCTGGCCTTCTCTTCTGCTCTCTGAGTGTGTAAGAACACAGAGAAAGAAAAACTCACTAGGCACTTTCACTCGTGATTTAGGGCGATTTAGAGTTGGATTTGGAATATGCTGAAGTTGAAGAAAAGATAGACGAAGGTAAGATCTATCCATTTTTGTTGGTTTCGTTCGCATGCATGATGTTTTTACTCTTTTTGTTTAGTTCATAACTATGTGTTCTCTATTGTGTTAGGCATTATTTCATCACTTTTTGGATTCATTTAGAGCTTCAGGAGTAGGATTTGCCTAGCGAAGTGAACTACGAAGTTGAAGAGCAAGGTATGAGGTTTGCAATACATTGATTTTTTTGTGCATTAGTCTTTTAGCTCATCATTAGCTATGCGATGTTAGTGCATAGAAGTTAGGAAAAATTTCAAACGAGAGATGTTGCATTTATACTATTTTTTAGAAGAGTAGGTTAAAGATGTTGTATCAATGTTAGCTTTGTTCATTAGTATTGACATGCGAGAAGATCTTAATAAGGTAATTAAGAAAAAAATTGCACTGCAATTGTTCATTGCATGTGGTATGTTATTTAATGTGGTATGTTTATTGCTAAGTCTATAGTTAGGACACCGTAGGTCTACTTTGTTTTGTCGCAATAATCTAAATTTTATATGTTAATATTACGTGTTAATGTACTTAATGATGTATGTCATTAGGTAAAATAATTCATCTTAGTAGCAAACAAGGAGGAGATGACGTGATTGAAGAAATTGTGCTTCCATCTTCACTGTCCCTTTTGAGGTGATGATCACATACATGCAAGTGCTATTTTCATACTTTTGATAGCAGACAGAAAAATCCGTGTGTAATATTCATGTTCATGTGATAATAGGTTGACTCCGTTCATATAATACTGGTGGCGGATATTTATTCGAACTATTTTGACGCTTAATTGCATTCGCAAGCCATCCATATTGGAGCTGAGGTATAAATGACGCCGTAATTATGTTAATATTTTTTATATTGATGTACTGTTGTGAATAATGTGCATGCCGTTGCGAATATTATTTTTGTAAATAAATGATAAATATTGTATGATATGAAAAAACCGGAAGATATTAAAAGTTTTACTCATATGATATTAAAATGTTATTGTCGTACTATTATGTTTAGTGGTTGTTTGGATAGCGAGTAATTATGTTCGGTTTTTACCAATAGTCGTTTTTCCAAAAGCTCAGTTTTTGCGTGTTACGAGAACCAGTTTAGGATATTTTTGGGGCAGTTAGAGAAAAGCAAACAGTGTTTTAGTTTTTTATACGCTGGTAGACTAGTTTGAGAAAAAAATTATATCTTGAAATACTCGTTAACCTAACAACCCCTCAAAGTCTAAGCAAATGATTAAAAAACAAACCGAATATTTGTAACGAAAATACGGTTATTATTTTAGTCGTACTACTACTGAATGTTGTCATCGTACTACTACTGAATGTTGTCATCGTACTACTACTAAATGTTCGGTTACTAATTATTTGAAATGTAAATATGGATGTTGGTTAGGTACTATTGTTAGTGTACTATGGGGACGTCTTACGCAACGGTCCTTTGGGGGTGGATGTGTCCTTGTGCGAGTCGACCACAGTTGTAGTGAGAGACATGGTGAACGTGGGTTACGCAGCAGTCAGAAGGTGCATCCGGGCAGTGTTTGGCCTAGGGATGAAGGGAAAAAATGACAATGGAGGCCTTCGTCGTTGATGGAGAAAATGATGGGACAGCTGCCTGTTGGGGTTTGCGGCCTGTCACAGGTGATCAGTCGTGGGGTTCGTACATGAGGTTTGCAAGCAATCCCAATAACTCAATGTTTGGTCAGCCGATGGTGTATGTGGAGTTCATTTCAGTCACTGATGTTGCCGGATGCAGTAGCAGGGGTGGTGAGGTGGAGTTGGCCATCACATCAGCCCCTAGCGTCGGCCCATCGGAACCGACGGGCGGCCAGCCTGTGTACGACACAGGATATTGGTTTGCGGCCGTTGACATGAGCGAACACATGGAGGGATTGCCAGAGGCGCTAGATGATGACGATTACTCTTCCGCGTCTTCCGAGTCAAGCGAAGAAGAAGATGCTTCTCCCCAGAGGTCGGTGGCGGCGTCACTGCAACCTAGGTTTTTACAGGATATGAGCATCACAAATGAATTTCACTCTGTTTCTGGCCTAGAAGCTTGGAGCCTGGAGGTTGGGCAGGTTTTCCCAAACAAGAAGTCTGCTTACCAGGCAATTAATAGCTATGCAATCACCCTCCACCGCCAGCATAGAGTGAAGCAGTCTGATAAAAAAGTGTTGAAGGTCATATGCATCCACACCGCGAAAGGTTGCCGCGGAAGAGTTCTCGCTAGACTGAAGCCTGGGGTATGTCAGTCATGGCATATCACAAAAATAGTGCAGCATAGCTGTGAGCAAACTGGGACTCTTTCAAATCACTGCAATGTGACAGCAAGATATGTGGCAGAGGTGATGGAAACGATTGTGCAGGCAAGTCTCAACATTAGTGTTAGGGCTTTGCAAAAAGATGCAGAAGATCAGATTGGCTTCCCTGTCAGCTACTGCAAGGCTAGGCGTGCGAAGGAAAAGATATTCCAGAACTTGTATGGAACCTATGAGTAGGCCTAGTCTTATGCCCCAAGAATGCTTCATCAGATAGCAAGTGCTAATAGGGGGACTCAAGTTTGGCGGAGAGAACATCCAAACCCAAAGAACCCGGGTGAGCTAATCCTGGACCGCTTATTCTGGGCATTCGCCCAGACTATACAAGCCTTCAGGCACTGTCGCCCGGTATTATCAGTTGATGGTACCTTTCTCACTGGAAAGTGCAAGGGCACACTATTGGTGGCGATTGCAGCAGATGCAAATAATCAGCTTCTTCCTATTGCATACACACTGGTCGAGAGCGAGAACAAAGATAGCTGGTTGTGGTTCCTGAGCTGCGTGAAGATGGGTGTCATGAAAGAACGTTTAGGTGTTTGCATCATCTCTGATCGCAACACAGGATTATTAAGTGCTCTCGACATAATTAAGGAGTCGTCAGAAGAGTGGGGGTGGCCGGATCTAGAGGGAAGGTGGTGCATGAGGCATTTGGCAGCAAACTTTTACTCCAAATTCAAGAATAAGGATTGGTTCAAGTTATTCAAGAGGATGTGCATGCAGAAAACTGAAGCCAAAATGAATGCCATCTGGGCAGGTATCAATGGTGAGATCGAGCGTGCGACCTTGCCGTAGAGAGAAGACCGGAGGGGTCGTAGGACGCCCATAAATTTGAGCCACTGGATCGACGAGAATTGCCCTGATTTGTACAAGTGGGCGCAGGCTCACGACACCGGGGCTCGGTATCGAATAATGACCAGCAACATGTCAGAGGTGTACAATGGTGTTCTTAAAGGGGTGAGAGCCCTGCCTATCACAGCCCTAATTGAAGAAACTTGGAACCAGACCTTGTCATACTTTGCAGACAGGGTAACCGTGGCCAATGCACAAGTTGAATTGAACAATCCATGGTCCGAGAAGATGCAAAGACATCTGGACGAGAAAGCAAAAAAGTCCCAAAGCCATGGCTGCAGGAAAGTGGACGCACTTAGGAATAAGTGGGAGGTTAATGTGCGAGCCAAGTATGTTAAGGGTCACTGATACGTCTCCAACGTATCTATAATTTATGAAGCATTCATGCTATTTTATTATCTGTTTTGAATGATTACGGGCTTTATTTTACACATTTATATTATTTTTGGGACTAACCTACTAACCGGAGGCCCAACCCATATTGTTGTTTTATTGCCTGTTTCAGTATTTCGAAGAAAAGGAATATAAAACGGAGTCCAAACGGAATGAAACCTTCGGGAGCGTGATTTTTGGAAAGGATATGATCCGGGAGTCTTGGAGTTCAAGTCAGGGAAGGTTCGAGGAAGCCAGGAGATAGGAGGGCGCGACCACCCCCCTGGGCGTGCCCCCTGTCTCCTGGGCCCCTCGAGCGTCCCCCGACCGACTTCTTTCGCCTATATATTCCCATATACCCTAAAACCATTGGATAGGAGAATAGATCTGTAGTTCCGCCGCCGCAAGCCTCTGTAGCCACCAAAAACCTCTCGGGACCCTGTTCCGGCACCCTGCCGGAGGGGGAACCCATCACCGGTGGCCATCTTCATCATCCCGGAGCTCTCCATGACGAGGAGGGAGTAGTTCACCCTCGGGGCTGAGGGTATGTACCAGTAGCTATGTGTTTGATCTCTCTCTCTAGTGTTCTTGATTTGGCACGATCTTGATGTATCGCGAGCTTTGCTATTATAGTTGGATCTTATGATGTTTCTCCCCCCTCTACTCTCTTGTAATGGATTGAGTTTTCCCTTTGAAGTTATCTTATCGGATTGAGTCTTTAAGGATTTGAGAACACTTGATGTATGTCTTGCCATACTTATCTGTGGTGACAATGGGATATCACGTGATCCACTTGATGTATGTTTTGGTGATCAACTTGCGGGTTCCGCCCATGAACCTATGCATAGGGGTTGGCACACGTTTTCGTCTTGACTCTCCGGTAGAAACTTTGGGGCACTCTTTGAAGTACTTTTGTGTTGGTTGAATAGATGAATCTGAGATTGTGTGATGCATATCGTATAATCATGCCCACGGATACTTGAGGTGACAATGGAGTATCTAGGTGACATTAGGGTTTTGGTTGATTTGTGTCTTAAGGTGTTATTCTAGTACGAGCTCTTGAATAGATTGATCCGAAAGAATAACTTTGAGGTGGTTTCGTACCCTACCATAATCTCTTCATTTGTTCTCCGCTATTAGTGGCATTGGCGTGACTCTTTGTTGCATGTTGAGGGATAGTTATATGATCGAATTATGTGTATTGTTGAGAGAACTTGCACTAGTGAAAGTATGAACCTTAGGCCTTGTTTCCTAGCATTGCAATACCGTTTTACGCTCACTTTGATTATTAGTTACCTTACTGTTTTTATATTTTCAGATTACAAAAACCTATATCTACCATCCATATTGCACTTGTATCACCATCTCTTTGCCGAACTAGTGCACCTATACAATTTACCATTGTATTGGGTGTGTTGGGGACACAAGAGACTCTTTGTTATTTGGTTGCAGGGTTGTTTGAGAGAGACCATCTTCATCCTACGCCTCCCACGGATTGATAAACCTTAGGTCATCCACTTGAGGGAAATTTGCTACTGTCCTACAAACCTGTGCACTTGCAGGCCCAACAACGTCTACAAGAAGAAGGTTGTGTAGTAGACATCAAGCTCTTTTCTGGCGCCGTTGCCGGGGAGGTGAGTGCTTGAAGGTATATCTTTAGATCTTGCAATTGAATCTTTTTGTTTCTTGTTTTATCACTAGTTTAGTTTATAAAAGAAAACTACAAAAAAATGGAGTTGAGTTTTTCTCATACGCTTCATCTTTTTAATATTTTTCGTAAGTATGATGAAAAGGAAAATTGTGCTCAAGTGCTAGAAGAAGAAGTCTATAAAATGTTTTATACCAAATCTTTGAATGATGAGCTTGATTGCAATGTTGTTAGTATGAATTCCTTGAAATATCCATGATGCTAATGATATGCAAAGCCACAAGCTTGGGTAAGCTATGTTTGATGAAGATGATATTGTTTGTCCCCCAAGTTTTGACGAGAAAATTTATTATGATGATAGCATGCCTCCTATTTATGATGATTATTGTGATGATTTGTATGCTATAAAGAATAATGATAACCATGAACTTATGCTATAAAAAGTAGTGATTATTATATTTATAAAACTTGTCATGATTATGATTATCATTTTTCTGAACATTACTCTTTTAATGTGGAAACAATTTTTAGTATTCGAGTCTTTTATGATACTCCCACTATTCCGAATGAGAAGAATTTTGCTTATGTGGAGAGTAGTAAATTTTCTATGCTTGTAGATCATGAAAAGAATGCTTTATGTGATGGTTATATTGTTGAATTCATTCATGATGCTACTGAAAATTATTATGAGGGGGGGAAATATGCTTGTAGGAATTGCAATAGTATCAAGTTTCCTCTCTATGTGCTTAAAGTTTTGAAGTTATGCTTGTTTTGCCTTCCTATGCTAGTTGATTATTGTTCCCATAAGTTGTTTGCTCACAAAATCCCTATGCATAGGAAGTGGGTTAGACTTAAATGTGCTAGTCATATTCTTCATGATGCTCTCTTTATGTTTCAATTCTTATCTTTTATGTGAGCATCATTGAAATCATCATGCCTAACTAGGGGCGTTAAACGTAAGCGCTTGTTGGGAGGCAACCCAAATTTTTGTTTCTTGCTTTTTTGTTCGGTTTAGTAATAAATAATTCATCTAGCCTCTGGTTAGATGTGGTTTTATGTTTTAATTAGCGTTTTTGCCAAGTAAGACCTATAGGATCTTCTTGGATGATAGTAATTTGATCTTGCTGAAAATTCCAGAAACTTTCTGTTCACGAAAACAATTTTTGAAAATCACCAGAACGTGATAAAATATTGATTCCAATTGCAGTAGATCAATAAACAAATTTCCCAGGACTTCCTATTTTGGTATAAGTTTTGGAGTTCCAGAAGTTTGCGTTAGTTACAGATTACTACAGACTGTTCTGTTTTTGACATATTCTGTTTTTTGTGTGTTGTTTGCTTATTTTGATGAATCTATGGCTAGTAAAATAGTTTATAAACCATAGAGAAGTTGTAATACAGTAGTTTTAACACCAATATAAATAAATAATGAGTTCATTACAGTACCTTGAAGTGGTGGTTTGTTTTCTTTCGCTAACGGAGCTCATGAGATTTCTGTTGAGTTTTGTGTTGTGAAGTTTTCAAGTTTTGGGTAAAGATTCGATGGACTATGGAATAAGGAGTGGCAAGATCCTAAGCTTGGGGATGCCCATGGCACCCCAAGATAATCAAGAGTAGCCAAAATCCTAATCTTGGGGATGCCCCGGGAAGGCATCCCCTCTTTCGTCTTCATTCATCGGTAACTTTACTTGGAGCTATATTTTTATTCACCACATGATATGTATTTTGCTTGGAGCGTCAATTTATTTTGTTAGTATTTGCTTGCTGTTATTTAGAATAATGTTTTGCATCTATAATTTCAATAAAAATGTCAATGATAGCCTTTAACATGCTTATTTTGCTAGTATACATGTTGCTGTTTGAAAACAGAAAGTTTACCGCTGTTGCAAAAATTCCTTAGAAAAGTCAGAATGTGATAAATGTTGAAACCTTTTGCATAATAAGCTATGATAAATTTACTACAGTGGGAATTTTCTTTCATAATTTTTGGAGTTAGGGAAGTATGATGAATCTTGCATTCTTTACAGACTATACTGTTTTGGCAGATTGCTGTTATGGTTGCATTGTTTGCATATGTTTGCTTGTTTAATGATTCTATTTGAGGATAGGAGTGTTAAATATGTAGAGGCATTTAGTATGCAATGTTGAATAATAATTTTTGTGATTTGTTACAGTAGAAAATGATAAGGTTTTGCATTTGTTTATACTAACCTATCTCACGAGTTCTTGTTGAGTTTGGTGTGGATGAAGCTTTTGATAAAAAGAGAAACCATGATATGAGGCGAATTAAGGAGACACAAAAGTTCAAGCTTGGGGATGCCCAAGGCACCCCAAGATAATATTTCAAGAATTCTCAAGCATCTAAGCTTGGGGATGCCCCGGTAGGCATCCCACCTTTCTTTTTCAACAATTATCGGTTAGTATCGGTTGAGCCTAAGTTTTTGCTTCTTCACATGAGTTGTGCTATCCTTGGAATGTCATTTTATTTTGTTTTGCTTGCTGTTTGAATACAATACCAAGATCTGAAATTCTTTATTGAGAGAGAGTCTTCACATAAGTTACATAATTATTTAACTACTCATTGAACTTCACTTATATCTTTTTGGAGTAGTTTGTCATTTACTCGTATGCTTCACTTATATCCTATGAGTAAATGGTTGAATGATTTGAATGTCATAAATCTGAAATTATATGTGTTTCATATGCTTACCCCATTGGGAGTAATGACTTCACATTTAAGAAGTAGAGGTTGTAAATTTATTGATGATTAGCAAGCATTGTATTGGTCATTTGAACAATTCATGAAAGAATATTGAAGGAAGAGAGATTTCACATATAAATATACTATCCTAGACATCTTTTATAATTGTGAGCACTCATTAAGTATGACATGCTAAAGAGTTGATGTTGGACAAGGAAGACAACGTAATGGGTTATGTTTTCTCACATCCCAGTTAAAGTATATTGTCATGGATCATTCAAACATGTTGAGCTTGCCTTTCCCCCTCATGCTAGCCAAATTCCTTGCACCAAGTAGAGATACTACTTGTGCTTCCAAATATCCTTAAACCCAGTTTTGCCATGAGAGTCCACCATACCTACCTATATCCGGTATTTACTTGCCGTTCCAAGTAAATTTGCATGTGCCAAACTCTAAACCTTCAAATAATAATCTGTTTTGTATGCCCGAATCGCTCATGTAGCGACTAGGGGCTGTCAGTATCTTCCATGCTAGGTGGGTTATTCTCAAGATGAGTGGACTCCGCTCATCATTCACGAGAAAATGGCTGGTAATCGGGATGCCCAGTCCCATGATCAAAAGATCAAAATCAAATAAAAAATAATTGCAAACAAAACCCCCCCAAGATTGATGTTAGTTGGAGGCACCCGTTGTTTCGGGCAAGCCATGGATTGATGATTGTTGGTGGAGGGGGAGTAAAAACTTTACCATTCTGTTTGGGAACCGCCTATAGTGTATGTAGTATGGAAGATATTGGGAACTCTTGGTTGTTATGTTGACAATGAGGTCATACCTCTCAAAATTATTTTCATCTCTATTTCAAAATCAAGCTCTGGCACCTCTGCAAATCCCTGCCCCCCTCTGCGAAGGGCCTATCTTTTACTTTATGTCTTTTACTTTATGCAAGAGTCAAGGTGATCTTCACCTTTCCCTTTTTCATTTTATCCTTTGGCAAGCACCTCGTGTCGGAAAGATCCTGATATATATATCCAATTGGGTGTAAGTTAGCATGAACTATTATTGTTGACATCACCCAAAGGTGAATACGTTGGGAGGCAACACTATAAGCCCCTATCTTTCTTAGTGTCCGATTAAAACTTCATAACCATAAGTATTGCGTGAGTGTTAGCAATTGTAGAAGACTATATGATAGTTGAGTATGTGGAGTTTGCTAAATTAAAAGCTCTGACATAGACCCTTCCTGAAAATAAGATGAATTGTAATTGTTTGATGACTAAGAATGAAGTTTGCTAGTTTTCAAGAAAGTTTATGGTCTATGCTTTAACATGTGAATAGCTTGTTACTTGATCTTGAGAAGTTTTTTGAGATGAACTACTGTTATGACATATAATCATGCTAGAAAAGGTGATTGAAATTATCATTGATCAAACTTGTGCACCTGCTAGCATTCACACTTCATAAATTCTTTATTTTATCATTTACCTACTCGAGGACGAGCAGGAATTAAGCTTGGGGATGCTGATACGTCTCCAACGTATCTATAATTTATGAAGCATTCATGCTATTTTATTATCTGTTTTGAATGATTACGAGCTTTATTTTACACATTTATATTATTTTTGGGACTAACCTACTAACCGGAGGCCCAGCCCATATTGCTGTTTTATTGCCTGTTTCAGTATTTCGAAGAAAAGGAATATCAAACGGAGTCCAAACGGAATGAAACCTTTGGGAGCGTGATTTTTGGAAAGGATATGATCCGGGAGACTTGGTGTTCAAGCTAGGGAAGGTTCGAGGAAGCCAGGAGATAGGAGGGCGCGCCCCCTGTCTCCTGGGCCCCTCGAACGTCCCCCGACCGACTTCTTTCGCCTATATATATTCCCATATACCCTAAAACCATCGGATAGGAGAATAGATCTGGAGTTCCGCCGCCGCAAGCCTCTGTAGCCACCAAAAACCTCTCGGGACCCTGTTCCGGCACCCTGCCGGAGGGGGAACCCATCACCGGTGGCCATCTTCATCATCCCGACGCTCTCCATGACGAGGAGGGAGTAGTTCACCCTCGGGGCTGAGGGTATGTACCAGTAGCTATGTGTTTGATCTCTCTCTCGTGTTCTTGATTTGGCACGATCTTGATGTATCGCGAGCTTTGCTATTATAGTTGGATCTTATGATGTTTCTCCCCCCTCTACTCTCTTGTAATGGATTGAGTTTTCCCTTTGAAGTTATCTTATCGGATTGAGTCTTTAAGGATTTGAGAACACTTGATGTATGTCTTGCCGTGCTTATCTGTGGTGACAATGGGATATCACGTGATCCACTTGATGTATGTTTTGATGATCAACTTGCGGGTTCCGCCCATGAACCTATGCATAGGGGTTGGCACACGTTTTCGTCTTGACTCTCCGGTAGAAACTTTGGGGCACTCTTTGAAGTACTTTTGTGTTGGTTGAATAGATGAATCTGAGATTGTGTGATGCATATCGTATAATCATGCCCACGGATACTTGAGGTGACAATGGAAAATAGGGCTTTCGTTCGGCCAGAAAAGAGCATTAATCCCGGTTGCATTACGAACCGGGACTAATGTGAGCATTAGTCCCGGTTCGAGCGGCGAGGGCACCGTACATGCATTACTCCCGGTTCAAATGGGACCTTTAGTCCCGATTCGTGGCACGAACCGGTACTAAAGGGTGCGATGCCCATTAGTACCGGTTCGTGGCACAAACCGGTACTAAAGGTCTAACCTTTAGTACCGGTTCGTGCCACGAACCGGTAATAATGGGGTTGAGACCTTTAGTACCGGTTCGTGCCACGAAACGATACTAATGGTGCAATTTTCAAATCCTAACCCCCCCCCCGTGTATCGCCTTTTCAGTTTTGTAAAAAGCAAAAGAAAATGATAAGAACTTCAAAAGTTAAAATCCTTCGAGATGTAGTTATGTTACCACATCTACTAGTTAGGAAAATTTAAAAACTTAAATTTGGACATGTTTTGCAAAAAGTGTAGGGAAAATGTAAAACGGCTATAACTTTTGCATACGATGTCAGAAAAAAACGTATAATATATCAAAATGTTCAGCACGAAAATCCGCATCCAAATTTTTAGATATATCAAACGTATAATATATCAAACTACGGCCTGTTTGCAAATTTTTAGAATCCTCAAATTCCAAAAGGAAAAAAGTTATGCTCAAATTTCAGTTTTTTTTGAATTTTTGTTAAAGCTGGTCAAACTATGGTCAAACTACTTATTCAAGAAGTATTAGTGTTGCTAAATAATTATTCAAGAATATTAGTGTTACTAAATAATTATTTCAGTTTTTTTGAATTTTGGTCAAATCTGGTCAAATTGTGGTCAAACTGTGGTCAAATAATGGTCAAACTAATTATTCAAGAAATATTAGTGTTACTAAATAATTATTTTAGTTTTTTTGAATTTTGGTCATATCTGGTCAAACTGTGGTCAAACTATGGTCAAACTACTTATTCAAGAAATATTAGTGTTACTAAATAATTATTGTTTTTTAGAACAATAGCTTCAAACTCAAACAGTGAAATGTGTGACTTCATGCTCAAGCTAAATTCCTGAGGGTTAATAGGATTGACATCTTACTATTGTCAGGAAAACAACAAGTGCAGACTTGGAAAGGAGGCAGAATAAAACCCGGAAGTTAAGCGTGCTCAGGCTGGAGTAGTGAGAGGATGGGTGACCGTCTGGGAAGTTAGATGATTTGGAATGATGAGGGGTGATTAGAGATTAGAAGTTAAATTGAGCAGTGATTAGAGATTAGAGGTTAAAATATTTTAGAAATTTGAAAACCAAAAAAATTTTCAAAATTTTTTTTTCAGAAAGAAATTTAAAAGAAAAATCATAAAATTTCCTTTAGTATCGGTTCGTGTTACCAACCGGGACTAAAGGTGGACCTCCAGGCAGCGGCCACGTGGAGGGCCTTTAGTCCCGGTTCGTGTAAGAACCAGGACTAAAGGGGGAGGCTTTAGTAACGACCCTTTAGTCCCGGTTCCAGAACCGGGACTAAAGGCCCTTATGAACCGGGACTAAAGGCCCTTTTTCTACTAGTGTATTAGTTACCTTGCTGTTTTTATATTTTCAGATTACAAAAACCTATATCTACCATCCATATTGCACTTGTATCACCATCTCTTCGCCGAACTAGTGCACCTATACAATTTACCATTGTATTGGGTGTGTTGGGGACACAAGAGACTCTTTGTTATTTGGTTGCAGGGTTGTTTGAGAGAGACCATCTTCATCCTACGCCTCCCACGGATTGATAAACCTTAGGTCATCCACTTGAGGGAAATTTGCTACTGTCCTACAAACCTGTGCACTTGCAGGCCCAACAACGTCTACAAGAAGAAGGTTGTGTAGTAGACATCAGTCACCATAGAGGATCAAAAAAGCAAGCTGTCACCCTCGGCCCAACGTCCTGTGAGTGCACGTGTAACAAGCCCAAGCTTGAGGGCTACCCTTGTAGTCATGTGCTCCGGGCGGCTGCAGATCAAAAAATCAGTGTCGAGCCATACATATCGCCGTACTTCAACATGTACAATCTGTACAACACTTGGAACGATGAGTTCTGGGCCCAAGGCATTGATATGAACTACAAAATGCTGTGGCCAGATGGGCCGAAATGGGTTCCGAATGCCGACTTGATGAGAATCGCCAAGGGACGACGTCAGTCTAGGCGTCATCGCAATGACATGGACCATAGCCAGATGGGAGAACCAAGGCGTGCCGTGTTTGTAGGTGTCCTGGATATTCACGTAGGGAATGCCCGTATCCAGCGAACAACACCGCGTGATGTTGATTTATCTGTACTCGCTATGTATACTTATATTTGTATTATATTTTTATTAATTTAAATTGAATCTCTTTGTATTATTGAATCTCTTTATGTTATTGTATTTATATTTATTTTAAATTTAATCTCTTTGTATTATTGTACCCGTGATGTTAACTTAAGTTAATTAATGTAAATTGTATCTCTTTGTATTTTTTAAGTTAATTTTTATTTGTTTGTTTGTGTGCAGGTTATGGCTGAAGTGCTAGTGCTTTTGGAGGGGCCCCATGACGCCGGCCACCGTTGCCACCTATTTTTGAACCCAAATAAAAAACATGATTTTCGGACTTTTAGACTTCGAACCGTAAAGAAAACCTGGCCAATACACAATTCTTCCGTTCCTCACCTTGACGCTTATGGACTACATGCTTTTGCTAGGCTCACATCATGCGAAGACCAGTTACGTTCGGACCCATCCCTTTTGACATCCCTCGTTGACCGATGGAGACCTGAAACCCACACCTTTCACTTTCGTTTTGGGGAGCTTGCACCTACACTTAAAGATGTTTCTATGATCCTTGCTCTACCAATTAGAGGTGAGCCGTTAGTCTCTCCACGAGTGTCTCCATCTTGGGCATTAAATATATCAGACCGTCTTGGGATGACAATGCCAGAATCACAACGTTCTGGTGGCCCTCGTGGCATCCCACTCTCCTGGCTTCATGATAACTTTCTTAATTTATCTAGCTACGCTGATTCTGCGATGAGGAAAAGACATCTGTTTGCGTTTTTGTTGTGGCTCCTTGGGGTTATGTTTCCAAATTCTCACGGGGACGTACTTCTCCCTGGTCTCATCTACACTGTGGAGAAGATTGTGGATGAACCTTTACCCGAGCAGCCAAAATACAGCTTCGGTTCTGCCATTCTATCTCATACACATAGAGGCTTGTGTGATGCCACACAAAAAACTTCCTTCGCAAAAAAAGCTCCGTTACTTTGTGTCCCCTACGAGTTTGTACAGTTGTGGTCCTGGGAATACCTCTCTGTAGGACGACCTCGTATACTAAATCCCATACACCCATACGACTGTAGCGAGGGCAGCAGTGTAACTATGGCCAGCAGGTGGACAAAGGCACGGAAACATTGGTCTCCAAGTATTGCGAAAAATTGTTACCCTATATACCACCAGCAGTTTGAGGTACTTGATGAGTCTGTAGTCACATGGAACCCATGGACTCAGGAGCATGTACAGATGGTCTTTGATATACGACCCATCACAGCAGGCATGTTGACCGATAGTGCATTCTGGCTGACTCGCTGCTACTTATTGTTCCTGTGGTGTGTTGAGCCTTACAACCCAGAGCGTGTCATGAGACAGTTTGGTCTGTACCAGGAGATTCCACCACCTTTTCCAAGATGTACCGACGAGGAAATCCATAAGTAAAATGTGACCTCCTTAAATAGTTAGTGTCCTTTTTAATTTACTAAACTCACACTTTGTTACATAATTTGCAGGCTAACCAATATGGGCCACGGTTGGAGTTCTTACAATTGGAGGGAACGCAATATTCAATGGGTACACAAGTGGGAAAATGAAGCGCTAGCAGATATAGTGTATCAACTTAGGTACATTTTATTTAGATTATTTTATTACGATGACCATACGATGCGTGAAGATGCTTTGCTTTCATCACAACGGTTGATGTAATTATACAATTTTGCAGACCGTACGATGGAAGTACAGCTCAAGCGTACAAGCAGTGGTACTGCATCAGCACGCGTACAAGCCTGGCCAGTCAACCAGCTACGATACCAACAAATCTCACGCAGGAGGAGCAGATGCAGAGACATATTGAGCTGCATGCAGTTTACTATCGTGACCAGATGGTAATCACTAGTAATTTTTTCAGGTCCATCATTTCATAATCATTTCAACCAAATAACAACCAAATATTTTTCAGCTTCAAACTGCCAACAAAATAGGGCAGATCGCGACGGAAAGCATGCCGGCCAGGGGACCAGCTGTCAAGTTATTCCATAAACGTTTTAAACAATACGTGGTAACAAAGTTGAGATGTGGTAGAGGCGACGATGTTGTCACTGGAGCGTACAACATGCCAGTACCGAGGTCAGCCAGACCGAGTGCGGCGCCGTCGTCCAGACCGAGCGAGGCGCGTAGAAGCCATGGGCAGTGGGGGGAGGGTCCGAGTACTACAACGACATTTCCACGACATGACTCATCTCTGCCACTACATCACTCTTCTTCGGTGCTGCTTCGTCAGGGGCAGACATCTCAGGACCATGGCATGGGCTTGGATTCGATGCCCAAGCTGTATCTTTCCCCAAACCCATATGCATACACAGGATATGGCGCATACACTCAAGGTGAGGGATCTCAGCCGTATCTCTCCATGCGAGGGATCTCCATGCCCGAGGAGACTCGTGTCCCAGATTTAAACCAGTACCACGTAGAATGTCCAGATAGTACATGCGAGGGATCTGATTAGGTAGTCATGTTTACATTTTAATGCATTTACAGTGATATTACATATTATCCTCTAACAATTTTTGTTTACAATGTTTCTATGTGCAGGACATACCTTATGTAAATTGGGACGATGAGTACACCCAACGTGGCCTCAACACACGCATACAGGGATCATCACATGATGATGGCGACAAGGTTAAAGCAGTAGTTACGGATTTCTTCGGAGAGGACGTTATTGGCCCATCTTTTATCCCCGAGGAGTCACAACAACCATACGCCTACAATTACGCATCAGGTTCGCAACAAGGATTACAGACTCCACCACCTATGCAGGAGTCGCAGACACAGGAAGACCAACTGGAGTACGGTCGCGGTCTTCGTGTAACTCGACCACCTAATCGCTTGGAGCTTTCCGGTCCGAAGGGAAGGCCAGGTGGCCGTCATCGACTACAATGATTCATCTATCTACGTGTGTGACCCATTGTATCTACATATGTCAGTATCAGACTTTCTGACTTATGTATGAAACATTATGTATGCTGAAATAAAAATGCACCAGTCCCGTTAAATTCAGATGTACTTGCATTATTAGTTTGTGCTTGTTGTAGTTGTTGCACGACGTTCGATAATTAGTGGAGGGAAATAAAATGCTACATTTTATTGTAAAACTATATATTTTTTCATTAAGACACGATACAACTGAAATTAAGATACAACATACTATTGAAATAAAGCTACATTTAAGTACTGAAATAAAGCTACACTAAACTGCAGAAATTAAGATACAAACGATTGCGAAATAAAGCTACACGAAACTGCAGAAATTAAGACACTAAACTCACACATCGTCCCCCACGTCCCTCTGTCCAGCGTTCAGAACCCCGACACTCTTGCCCTTCGAGGATGTAGCTTAAAAACTACATGAAGGCATCATCGTCATCCTCCGTCGATGCGGAACTCTTGCCCTTCGAGGATGCGGAACTCTTGCCCTTGGACGATGCAGAACTCTTGCCCTTCGAGGATGCAGAACCCGGAAGCGGCGGCATGAAGATATCATCGTTGTCCTCGCTTTCTTCAGTCCATAAAAATGGATGCTTTGTTGCAGTCCTTCTGAATGTTTCACTCTTCAGCTCCACTACCTTCTTCCACCTTTCATGCAACCTAAGAAGTTCTGTACGTACCTCCTCATAAGTTCTTTCAGGCCACCCATACCTACGTAATTCGTGGGCCAACTCATTAATTATGGTGTCACTACTGGTGAGTTCGTCCCATGGAACTATCCTATTGTCCATCCTGAAATCAGTGGTTAGCCTCAGAAGACATCTGCTCATCCCAGGGTGAAAACTATGATCGAAAGGATAATGGGACATCTCGACTACACTACACTAGACTGCTTATTCACCTCTGTGTGAAGGGGGTTTTATAGGTAGAGAGGAGAAAATGGCGGGAAATAACGACTGGGGTATGGAGGGAAAGGGTTGGCGCGAAGGGGTTGGCGCGAACATATGGCGGGAAACGGGTGGCAGGAATATATGGCGGGAAAGGGTTGGCGGGAAACGGGTGGCGGGAACATATGGAGGGAAACAGTTGGCGGGAAAATATTGACGGAAAGGGTTGTGCAATTTTTTTCTATGTCTAAGATGGAAAATGGTTGCTAGTTTTGAAAATAAGGTGTTAGCACTGCTAGTTTCCGAAATTGCTATAAAAACATGCTACTTTCTGTACTTGCATTATTAGTTTATGCTTGTTGTACTTGTTGGACGACGTTCGATAATTAGTGGAGGGAAATAAAATGCCACATTTTTATTGTAAAACTATATTTTTTTCATTAAGACACGGTGCAATTGAAATTAACATACATCATACTATTGAAATAAAGCTACATTTAACTACTGAAATAGAGCTACATTAAACCGCAGAAATTAAGATATAAACGATTGTGAAATAAAAAATACTACCACAGGAATCTACTGAGTCCAGCGTGGATATTTTCCTTTTTTCATCGCCATCTTCTTCTGCTGCCTTGGCCTCACGAGCCCTTTCTTTCTTTCTCTGTCTCTCCGCCTCACGAGCCTCCTTTCGCTGTCGTTCCTGCTCCTCCATGCGACGAGGCTCTTCCCTGTTTCTCTTTCCTAAATCCTGAAAAAAACGATGTTCCTCTTCATAGTATTCTTTTAACTCTCTCTTGCTCTGCTTTCTCCTCAGCTTCTGCCTTCTCGCGTCGCTCTTCCGCATAGAAACTATTCCATGCACGACGACTTCATTCACAAATCTCAGTCACTGCCCAAGCTAGCTTCTCCGTGTCAATCCAACGATAGTACATGCACAGAGGCGGAGGAGACTACAACAAAAAACAAGAATGTTATTAAAGAATCAATCAAAATACATACAATATCTATTCATGATGGTTAAAGCATACCGGAGGCTTGTCGTACTCTGAAATAGCTATGGGTGGATCTTCCTCATAGTTGGCACACATGAAAAACTTCATGCCCAACCAATCTGAAAAATCTGTCACCTCCTTCACCTTGCAAAGATCGCCACACCAACACCGCAGGACTGCCACCCCCGGAGGTAAACTTGCATTCTTCATTTTCCTCGGCCTAATGCTTTGATCCGGGCAAGTCCAACTCATACTAGTTGAAAAATTGTTTTACACACTTTGCGCAGTGGCGATTTCGAGGATGGCTGGATGAGGATGACGAGAGCCTCGGTGTCTCCTTTTATAGGCTCAGACGGCAAATGATGGCCAGAAAATAAGCGCGAATAGACGAAATATTAGGCGGGATATTTTAGGATCCCTGTAGTGTCGGCACAACAGGTTCCCGCAGCCTCGGATACCTCCCGCAGTGCTGTCGCATCTATTCACGCAAAAGAAGCAAAAGCAGGCGGGCAGAAGAAAAAGCAGGAGCGATTCCCGGGCAAAAGCAGCAGCACACAACGTCCAAACTCCCACTCGTTGGAATTTGCGCCGTTAGGGTCGCTGTCATTGGAACCAGCGCCGTCAGGCGTTAGGGCCTGTCGGCCCGGGAGCGGCAGGAGCAGCGCCGGCCGCCTCCTCTTGTGGCGGCAGGGCCCACCAGGCCTGCCTGTTCCGTCCAGGCACTCGGCATAGTCTGGTAACACGTTTTGCCCCGGCGGTCGCCAGCGGGTGTGGCGGCAGGGCCCGCCGCCACGACCCGTGGCGGCAGGTGCCACGTGTCGCCTGCCGCGCCTGCCGCCACGGCCGAGGGGGTCCTTTTTGTCAAATTCATCTACAGGTGGTCTTTTCTGGCAATTCCAATGGGCAGGTGGTCTCTTTCGACAAAAAATCTGAAGTGAAAACAGTACGAAGAAGAGAAAATGCATAAGGGCAACTCCAACGCCCACCATCAAACCGCTAGCATATATCAGGACTGCACTGTCAGGACAACGGAAGCCATCCAACATGGGCCGTCCGCGACGCGTCTTCGGTGTCCGCCCCTGTTCAATGCCCGGAGACGTGTTGCTGGACGGGACGAGACGGATATCTACCACGCCCGTTCAATGCCCCGTTCGTCCGTATGCCACCATTAAGAGGGCTCGCCGGTCGAGAAACCCACTCCGGCGCCGCGCATTGACCTCCATGCCACAACACAAGCCTGCTCCCCATCCCTCTCTCTTGCACTGCATCCGCCATGACTGCAGGCGGCGAAACTCTATGGGAGAGCCTTTCCACTGAGATGAAGCATGCGGTGGCCGTCCTTGCCGCCACATGGAAGAGCCTTCGTGCCAGGCGGATCGAGCCTGGCTTGCTGGCCAACTCGCTCGAGGTCTCCGACGACGAGGACGACACCACGATGGAGACGGGCTCCGACGACACTGCCTCCGCTCCTGCGCCTCTTGTGCATGCCGGCCTCACCATGGAGGAGGCACACTACAACGCAGCCATGGTAGAGGTGCATCCTGTGCCGACGCCTTTGTCGGCATTCCAGCAGGCGTAGGTGGCACATGTTGTACCGTTGTTCCTCCTGGAGCAGCACCGGCTGGCGGAGGGCCAGATTTACAACGAGCGTGCGAGCGAGAAGGCCGTGGTGGCCATGGCCACGGCGAACCCCAACTTCATCGCGGAGCAGCGTGCCATCTATGAGGTCATCCGCGCTCAAGCTGCCGCTCACCAGCAAGCGGCCGCCGCGGAGGCGCAACTCTAGGCGATCGTGAACAAGAACAACGGCAGATGCGCCTCCTATACACCGTCGGCGGCCCGGTGAGACGAAGACAGCGCGGGCGCCACCAATTTCTATCGTGGACCTCACGTCTACCGGCGACGGACAAGGCGCGGACTCCTCCGAGGATGAGTAGGGCACGGGAGGCAGCAGGGCCTTGTGTCCCATGTGGGCTAGTCCGTCTCCCATGTTCTACTCTTCCTTGCCGGAGACCGCATCTTCACTTCATCGGTCTTATCACCGTGGACATGAAGACGACGGATGGAGGACGAGAAGGTTTTGGACGCCGGGCGCCGCCACCGTAGGATAGGTTTAGGGTTAGGTCTTTTTTTTGTTTGAAATCTAATGAAAATCCGCCGTGTTTGTATGAAATCCGTCATGTTTGTATGAAATTTGGCCGTCTTTGCATAAATTTCATCCGGTTTGTTGAAAAGGTGTTTGAAATGTATGCGCATACGCCCCCCCCCCCCCTCCGTGGACGGACGAGGGAGGAAAATTGGGGGTTGCCGTGGGAGATGCCCTAATGAGGTGAAACCAATGGGTGTTTGGCAAAATTTGGTGTTCTTGTATGTCCTAATATGTGTTGCTCTTGATCGATTTTTCGCCTGTTCACCTCATTAGTTTGTAAATTTTTCTTCGATTATTAGCCTTGGTATATGGATGTTTGCGGGAGTCGGAGGATCGTACATATTATCTACCATGTTTGATTAGCAAAGAATTTAATTCCTTTGCAATATCCTTTGGAAGCAAATACTTGTATTTTTTGTCTGTTTGTGAGAAATACATCAAGGCTAAACTGTGTGGTTCGTCGAGCGCTACCAAATGTATCAAATTCTTTCTAAATTGCTCGAAGCCTACCGAACGTAGTTGTATTACATGGAGCCTTGTTCATACATGGCGTGGTGTCCCTGTCCAAGGCGGATCTGTGACGGCGATCTGCTATGGATTGGTTCGGATCAGAGACGGCGACGAGCGCGGGATCCATCTCGGCGGCTCTCGCGGCTTGGCGAGGCGGGGTGGGAGCCCTCCTCCTAGGCTCCAGTGGTGGCACACTCAGGCTGTGGCCGGTGTGCCAGGCTCCTACAGTGACACTTGTTGTTGCGGTTAGTCGCCGGATCTTGGCGGCTGGATCTGGGGCTTTGAAGGCGGTTGAGATGGTGCATATGTTGTTGGGTGGATTTCTTGGGACGGATCCGAGTGAAAACTTGGTCTTCGGTCGTTGGCCGGAGCCGGTGATGACGATGCCCTTATCATCGTTTCCTTCATGAAGGCATCATCGAGGTACAAATCCCAAACCCATCCAATACCTCCGGGGGAAACCCTAGATCAGTTGATCAGATGACGACGGCATTCTTGTGTCGTTACCCCCTTGGGAGCGGCATTCTTGGAGATGCACTCGGGCTCGAGGGACCAGCGGATGGCTTCTTTGGTGGAGCGGTGCTTCTTTCTACATATTCATGGCGGCGACTCTTGGCGGCATGGAGCAGCGGAGGCTTGGCGTCAGATGTGTGGTGATGGACACGCGCAGGAGGTCGACGCTGTCTGGCGTCGTGGTGGCGTCGGCGGCAGCTAGACCAGGCAAGGTCGATGCAGCAGTACAACTCTGAAGATGGATTGGTGGCAGGTGGCTGCGGCGGCCTCATACCCGGCAGGCGTCCTGGTTGAGGAGCACGCCAGACTGGTGGGTGCCCATACCCGGCAGGCGTCCTGGTTGGGACCTCATGTCTTAGATGTTAGGTTTGGCTGCGAGGTCTGTTTGGCATTAGGTCCAGACTATCAGCGCCCCTTCATCAACTGGATAGGAGTAGCGACAGATGTTGCTTAGATGGTGGCTTTAGTCTTACTGTTGTATGACTTTGTAAGGTCTTGTTTTCATAATTAATAAAATGGCCGTATGCATCGTCCAGATGCAGAGGCCGGGGGTATTCCTCCTTTTCTAAAAAAAGAAGAATTTGGTATTGCGCACCTTGTTGATCAAAGTGCCATATGTTGTACTCAATTCCGATCATTGTGGTTCTACATTTGTTTTCATGCATTGCAGATACCCCATAGCTTCACTTTCTTTATAATATTTAGCATGATAAATTAACAGCAGACAAAAGTAGAACAAAAAGCATGAAACAGCGAGAAGGTACAGAACCATCATTTCAGAACAGAACACCACTTGTTATAACATGGTTATGATCTACTTTAAGAACAAAACCATCTTAATTAATTTGTAGTTTTACACCAAAAAAGTGTTTTCCTTCTGATGATTCAATTAAAACTCATTTCTTTCGCAGTCTACTCTCTTAACTTCCTAGAAATGTATATATTAACCAAAATTCTGACTTCCCCACTTTACCGTACGACACATCCCTTTGCGGATGAATTAATAAGCATAGCAAAATTCGTAACCTATAGGAGTACGTAATTGTTGTAGAACAAAAATGTGAATGATTAGAAGACCAGCACCATCACCAAAAATCATATATCTGCGTGCCCCACTTTTCAGCTAATCCACCCCCCCCCCCCCCCTCAATTTTGACGTAGGCCCCCTCCCTATCCAAATTAATCTGTAGGTGTACCAAAGGTCTCACAATCACATATTCGTCTGTCTAGTGAGTTGCTGAGAGCACATGGCAATTTGATTCACAGCTACGGTACTCTTCACACCCGTCGGCTCGGATCTCTGTGAAGGCTGCCATGAGGCTCGGCATCATGTTGGTGAGTGCAAGCCTTAACCCAGCCGAGCACGGCTGCTTCCTACTCACTTCAGTGGCATGAGCATTGTCGACAATATTTCCCTGCAGCCACGCGTTGCATGTCCTGAGCACAAACCTTCCCCGATGACGGAAGTGTTCCTTAACGAATTCCTCAAATCACCGAGGTGGCCGATGTAAAAGGTGTAGCATGGTCCGCAGGGTGAGCAGGTAAGCATTCTCGCTGTAGGGCAGCGCATTGCGGCGGCCCTCCGGTTTGTCGACCATTGTCTCATAGCCAGTCTCATTGTAGTATGGTTTGTCATTGAGGACAAGGCCCTGGATGGAGACAACAACTTGGAGGAGGCTTGACGCCGTCGAGGAACAGACCTCGGTGCCCTCGCCACCGAATGTGTTTAGCAGGCTGAGGCACACTGTACCAGACTTGTAGAGGTTTGGATTGAGGCGTAGGCCGAAGGAGTGGTAATACACTTGCGGTGGGGCATCTGGGTACGAAGGAGGTAGCTGCAGATCGAAGAAGAGGAGGCCATCATGGTACGGTGTCCCGCTCGCACCCACCATCACCACCCGGAGCAGATCCATGCGGTCCTCGAACGCTCGCACGTAGATTGTTTCTGCAATTAAATAAGTGGCTATTCATTTGTATCCATGCATATGGACCGTGTATTTTGAGCTACACTCACATACCTGGTAAGTCGTTCTCCAGAATTTTCCATTCCTTTTGCACAGCTTTAGCCCAACTCTTCGCACGACTAGCGCCCTGCATTTCCTTGAAAAAAAGAGAGTGTTGATTAAAGTTCTACATTTAGCAAAATACGTTTTGTAATGACTTGTAACATGTTATGTGGTCATTTACTAATTTTAAGTCAGGGAGTTTAGTTTTGCACTAAAAAACGAATGCCGTAAAATGGAGTTCCAGCGTTAGACAAACCATATTGTGCATGCAAACCTTCTTTACTCTAAACTTAATAGTTACGTACGTTCTTCATCATTTTCTAACATATATAATTACCTGGTCCGTAGTGTCAAGGTAGTGGTGATCCAGAGGGCTGATCTGCAGTACATCGAAACGTGGAAAGCCGAACGATTCATCGGAGCAACAGGTAGCACCTGCAGCCTTCGGCCCACCGTCAAAACCGTGGCTGGTCACATCTACAGCAGCATCGCTGGTCTCCACTGCAGCACCACCTATACTATCATCGTTTACGGGCGTGGGTAACTCTGAGCTTGGCAACGACGACGACGATGACCGCCAGTTCATCAAGTATCCTTTACCTCGAGCCACCACGTCGCTGGTCAATTGGAGCAAAGACCGGAATGAAAAACCTAAAAGTCTTGTCCTTGACATTGCCGGGCTGACACTTTCGACATCGTTATCTAGATTCTGAAGATCAATGTCCTAAAATCAGATAACACATATAGCCACATCATTTGAGGTGAAAATCTATAAAAATCACTGTCGGAAGAAATTCCTACAGTTTCGGGTCAAAACACATATAGCCACATCAATTGAGGTGAATCCATCCATATAATCATATATCATAGTATAAATAGTACTTAATTTGGTGCCTATCAGGAGAAACCAAAATAGTCCCCAAGTGGATAATGTTTACAAAGATAGATATATACCGTGTTGGCAGCAACCGGTTCTTCGGGTGCGTCATCGATGCCATCGTCCTCTACCCAGTCGCCCATTTCAAGCGATAGCTCCATGTAGTTCTCATCTTTGACGACAACGATCTCATGGGGCGATACCTGCAGCTTGCCCAAACAAATCAACAACTAATGAGTTTAGTAGAGAATGTAACATAGTTGTAGATCTAAGAAAGGTACTAGAAACTACCCACGTACCGCTGACATGCTACCATCACCCCACTTGACTTGGACGTGCCCATTAGGAAGTTCAACTACCCGCCCCACCCATGAAAGATCAGCAGGAACGGCATTTTTCTTCTTGTTTCCATGTAACAAGGGTGCACTTTCACCGTCATCTGTTGATACTGATGGTAGGATACGAATGACAATATCACCATAGTAAGCAGAGTGGTTAGAGTCCAATCTTAGGTCATAAGCACTGACGATATCATCACACTCGACCTCCCTAGCCTCATCAGGATGCCCTGGCGTCTTGAACCATGATACACAAACTGTCTGGTGCTCGTATTGCATGCTCTTGACGATGCCCACACGCTCGGTTGGTCCAGTTCCAGATGCGGCAATGTTGTTGTTGACACTAGTAGCTGTCACGTCATCAGTAGCGTCAACGACAGCATTAACCGGAAGAACATTGGCGACAACATGCTGGCCGGGGAAGAACTCTTGCTCATTCCAGATCGCAAAGGGGACGATGGTCGCTGAAGGTCTGCCTTGTTGCCGTGTGCCGTCTTGCCACAGCACGTCTACGGTGGTGCACGTGTTGGCAACGAGCATGGGAAACTCCACCTCCACATGTCTCATGACTTGTGACCGTTGCGCCCGTCTATGGCCCTCAAAGACAAACTTCCTTAGTTGCTTCCGATAAAACCTCGCATCTTTCTGCTTCGTGGGAGGTACCACCTGAGAGGTTGATGCTTCACACTCTTCTTGATTGTCCTCCGAGCATGCATTATATTCCTCCTCCTCCTCCTCCTCCTCATCATCATCATCATCATCATCATCATCATCATCATCATCATCATGTTGATCAGGAGAGCAAGCTGCACCCCCTTCGTTGGAACTAGTTTCAAGAAAAAAACAGCGGTCAGCAAGCCCCCAACAGCAATCGTACGAGGCGCAGAAGAATGTTAGATCGTCTGGGTTCTGGTAGGCCGGAGGAGCTGATGCCTCCAGTAGCTCCTTGTCGGTGCCATGATGCATTGATGCAACCCAGTAGACGAGGACGCCAGACGTCTCCAGCTTCATGATGGTTCCTAGGTCTCGTTGAGGATGCCAATAGCCATTAAGCCACCGCGCCGCCTTGAAAATTGAACAAGCGTCCGGCCCGCCGACGGACAGCCCCTGGTGGAATATACTGTTCATTTGGCAGCGACGCCTGCTGTGGCGGTTCTCACGCACACCCACCAGGTTCTTGGACTCCGCATCGCTGACCCTGCAGACCGCTCCGTCATCGAACAACACATCGATGTCGATTGACACCTCCACGACGCGGCCGAGCCACGGCCCGGACACGACAAAGTCGCCAAGGTTGAGGCTCCTGATGCGCCGCAGGCTAGATGGGGACACTCCCCTGATGACCTTGATCGGCGGCCTTTGTTGTCGAGCTTGGCCAGGTTGAGCATGGTGTTGACGCCGGTGATGACGCCGATTTGGCCGCCCATGTCGGAGGCCGATCCGACCAACTGTCCGGGGTACAGGTGGCTCCTGTCGACCACCTTGATGTCGCCGATGTTCTTGTACACAACACTGTCATCGATGCGCAGGAGCTCGAACTTGTCGACAGGGAGATAGTGGTTGTCCACCTCGCCGACCGGGAGAACGAGGCCACGGTCGATGAGCATGGGGCCGGAACTCACGAGGTCGAGAAAGTAAAGATTGGGAGATTCCGCCGCGGGGACGACGTCCATCGTAACCGACTTTTCGGGCGAGAGCACGTACGTACGTACCAGAAGCTGGCGGCCTTATGCCGATTGCTTTCCGATCTCGTCCGGCGGATCAGTGGTGCTAGGTATATATGCTATATACCACGTACGGATTGTATTAGAATTCCTATACTACTCGGACAAGTACCACGGCCTGCTTAATTAATTCTAACAGATCGATCGCACACGACGGAAAAAAATGATCCTGAGTTCTAGCCTTATACGGATGAGGTTTTTGTTCCTTCTACAATAGCAATACATTTTCTTTTCTTTTTGGAAATTGATAGACCATAGGCGTCTCGCATGCGTTCGTCTCTCCTCGTCACCCGATCGAAAATTCCCACCGCCTCATGCGACGTGCAGCGCCATCCCATGACAAGGTAGATGGAGAGAGGGAAGTACACTCTTTCGGGAGATGCAGAACCCATCTTAATAGTTTCTTCCCCTGACCTTAGACGGCTAGAACAAACTCTCTCCTCCAGACTTCACCGACGAGTCTGTGGATACGCCTCCACACGTCTGCCGCTTCAGTGGTTGGTGGCGGCTAGCGGGGAGGGGAATCCCGATGCCTCTGCTCCGATTAGTAGCTTATAGATTAGTGCTTTTAAGTCCTTACGGCACAATGCTCGGGCAGATTGTGATGCTTCTTTTTCGAGTTTGTCTTGCTCCGATACTCCTCAAGTTCGTTAGTCTGGACGTAGCTGACGGACCCCCCCTCCCCCAATCTCTCTCTCTCTCTCTCTCTCTCTCTCAGTCAAGGCACTAGGATTTGCAGCCGACAAGTAGAGAGGAAGCAAATCCATGGTCTCGGCCAAGAGTTGTTTTTCAAGTGTATAAAAATAGTTAGTAGAGAATAGCCATATGAGATGTGCTACATAATTATGATTAATCTGATTTAGTCCCTAGCTCTGAGCTTGATCATGTGCTTAATGTTTAGATTTATGGATGCCTTTATGTTTGGTTTATGGATGCAAATTTCTCTTCGGATGCTTGTTTACTCTTGCCCAGATTAGATTGGTAGCCAATAGAGCCAATAGAGGGAGGGGTGTGCGTTAGTTGGATTCAATCTTGCAAGTAAACTGCCGCATCAACAGAAAGTGGAAAATGCTTGTACCGCTAAGGATAAATATTTATAGGAGGAATAAAATGGGTCCTACATATGACAGTTGTCATCATGCTTGAATCTTTGTGTTTACACTTAATTTTGGATGGTGCAGAGAGAATCTTGACCTACAAACAGACTATTAGCCATAAGATCTAGAGGGTATCCCTCAGTCTATGGAAATCGTAGGTACTGCCTATATAAAATCAACACAAAAATCCATTTGTGCACCCAAGCTCATCTGCACCCGCGCCTACGAAAAAAATCAAAACAAATACTAGAAAAATTCAAAAAATTCCAACTTTTTTTTGTGGGGTAGAAAATTTGATGCGTGAGGTCCGCTCCAATTTTCAAATCATTTGGACATCTGAGGAGCTCTCGGCAAAAAAGACAAATTAGGGGTTTGTAAAAATGTTAACTGTTCATGTACTGTTTTGGTCCGATTTGTCTTTTTTGCTGAGAGTTGCTCAGATGTCCAAATGACTTGAAATTTGTAGCAGGCCTCACGCATCAAATTGTCTACCACACAAATTTCATTTGGAATTTTTTGAATTTGTTTTGAATTTTTTACGAATTTGTTTCTAACTGGGTGCAGATGAGCCTAGGCACCAACACTAGTAGAAAACAGGGCTTTGGTTCAGGCCTAGCCAGCCCATTTGTGCCGGTTCAGTCATGAACCGGGACCCATGGGGGCATACATCCCGGTTCGTGCGCCTAGGGGGCCGGCCGGGCCTCGTGGGGCATTGGTCCCGGTTTGTCTGGACCCTTTTGTCCTGGTTTCAGACACGAACCAGGACAAATGGGCCTCGCTCCTGGCCCACATCCATTGGTCCCGGTTTGTGGCTGGAATAGGGACCAAAGGGTGGCCTTTAGTCCCGGTTTCAGCCACAAACCGGGACCAATGAGGTGGCTATATATACCCCCTCGCCCGCGAGCAGAGCACTCCACTGCTCTGTTTTTTTCTGGCCAGCGAGGGGAGGGCTTTGTGGTGCTCTAGCTCACCTCCTATGCACATGAGATATTCGATGAAATGCCCGAGCCACACTACTTAAGCTTTCTCCTCTCCAAACTCGACCTCCAAGCTCCATTTTCCTCAAGATTTGTCTAGGTTTAGCAGCCTGTCACGTCCCGTCCCCGTCTTCACCGCCGTCGATCGCCCGCGCCGATCTCGTCGCCGACACCACCGTGGTGAGCCTCTTAGTCTGATCTTCTTTCTAAAAGGAAAAAATTCTTACTTGTATGATTAGATAGATAGTTGTCTAATTTTCTTACTTTTATTATTGCTTGTTATTATATAGTGCGATGGTTTTGGTATCCACTCCCGTCGGCCCTCGTCCTGTCTATGATTCGGATGTGGTATATATTATATTTTATAACTATTTGGTTCATTTATTGTGTATGACAATTATGCCGACCAACATGACATAGATTTTATTTATGTAGGAGGTATGTGAACCAAAATTTCCAACCGAGCCTATTGTCGAGAGGTTAAATTTAGCTGAAGAAGAAAACAATTACTTGAAGGAAAAAATAAAAAAAATGAGGAGGAGAAGATGATATTGGAGTTGCATGTTGTGGATGTCGTTGATGATCACAAGATCAAGATGGATGCAATGCGCTTGAAGATTAGAAAGATTAGAAAATATGCCATTCATACCGAGGCTTGGTATCATTATGCCGTTGGATCAATTATTACCATGGTTGCGATTATGATTGCATTTATTGTTGCATTGATATGTTTTACATAGTTTCAATGTATGGTTTAATTAGATGCTCTGGAGAGTTATATGTTGTTCAATGAGAACTATGTATATACTTTGGTTTTAATGTGATGACGAACTTCTATTAATTTGGTCACTTATCTATTCATGATGTTCTGTAATGGTTTTTGACACACTTAATTATATATAATGCACGCAGATGAACCGGCAATGGATGTACGGTGACAGACATACCTCCGAGTACATTAAGGGTGTGCATAATTTTCTCGAAGTGGCTGAGGCAAACAAGCAGAATGGTTTTATGTGTTGTCCATGCCCTATATGCGGGAATACGAAGTCTTACTCTGATAAGAAAATCCTTCACACCCACCTGCTTTATAAGGATTTCATGCCACACTATAATGTTTGGACCAAGCACGGAGAAATAGGGGTTATGATGGAAGACAGCAAAGAAGAAGAGGACGATGACAACTATGTGCCCCTTGAATACGGTGATGCTGCAACGGGGGAAGTTGCTGAAGATCAAGAGGAACTAGACGATGTGCCCGATGATGATCTCCGACGGGTCATTGTTGATGCAAGGAGACTGTGCGAAAGTGAAAAGGAGAAGCTGAAGTTCGATTGCATGTTAGAGGATCACAAAAAAGGGTTGTGCCCCAATTGCGAAGATGGCAACACAAAGCTCGGTACCGTACTGGAATTTCTGCAGTGGAAGGCAGAGAATGCTGTGCCTGACCCGTGAGCATTAATCCTTTTGGGGAGCAGAGCAGCAATCACAGCACCTGGCCCGTGACTCTATGTATGTATAACCTTCCTCCTTGGATGTGCATGAAGCGGAAGTTCATTATGATGCCAATTCTCATCCAAGGCCCTAAGCAACCCGGCAACGACATTGATGTGTACCTAAGGCCATTTGTTGAAGAACTTTTATAGCTATGGAATGGAAACGGTGTACATTTGTGGGATGAGTACAAACAGGAGGAATTTGACCTGCATGCGTTGTTGTTTGTAACCATCAATGATTGGCCTGCTCTCAGTAACCTTTCAGGACAGACAAACAAGGGATACCACGCATGCACGCACTGTTTAGCTGACACCGGAAGTATATACCTGGACAAATGCAGGAAGAATGTGTACCTGGGCCATTGTTGATTTCTTCCGACCAACCATAAATGTCGAAAGAAAGGCAAGCATTTCAAAGGCAACGCAGATCACCGGAAGAAGCCTGCCATGCATACCGGTGATCACGTACTTGCTATGGTCAATGATTTACACGCAATATTTGGAAAGGGTCCCGGCGGACTATCTGTTCCGAATGACACTGAGGGACGCGCACCCATGTGGAAGAAGAAATCTATATTTTGGGACCTACCCTACTGGAAAGGCCTAGAGGTCCGCTCTTCAATCAACGTGATGCATGTGATGAAGAACCTTTGCGTGAACCTGCTGGGCTTCTTGGGCGTGTATGGGAAGACAAAAGATACACCGGAGGCACGGGAGGACCTGCAACGTTTGCACGAAAAAGACGGCATGCCTCCAAAGCAGTATGAAGGTCCTGCCAGCTATGCTCTTACCAAAGAAGAGAAGGAAATCTTCTTTGAATGCCAGCTCAGTATGTCTGGCTTCTCATCGAATATAAAGGGAATAATAAATATGGCCAAGAAAAAGTTCAAAACCTAAAGCCTCATGACTGCCACGTGATTATGACGCAACTGCTTCTGATTGAATTGAGGGGGCTTCTACTGGAAAACATTCGATTAGCCATTATCAAGCTATGTGCATTCCTTAATGGAATCTCTCAGAAGGTGATCGATCCAGAAATCCTACTAAGGCTAAGGAGTGATGTGGCACAATGTCTTGTCAGTTTCGAGCTGGTATTCCCACCATCCTTCTTCAATATTATTACACACGTCCTAGTTCATATAGTCAACGAGATTGTCATTCTGGGCCCCGTATTTCTACACAATATGTTCCCCTTTGAGAGGTTCATGAGAGTCCTAAAGAAATATGTCCGTAACCGCGCTAGGCTAGAAGGAAGCATCTCCATGGGCCATCAAACAGAGGATGTCATTGGATTTTGTGTTGACTTCATTCCTGGCCTTAAGAAGATTGGTCTCCCTCAATCGTGCTATGAGGGGAGACTGAATGGAAAAGGCACACTAGGAGGGGACTAAATATTATGCAGGGACGTGCATTCTTGGTCTCGAGCACACCACACAGTTCTACAGAACTCTACCTTGGTGACCCCGTATGTCGATGAACACAAGAACAGTCTGCGCTCCAAACACCACTAGTAGGAAAAGGGGCTTTTACCCCGGTTCATAAGGGCCTTTAGTCCCGGTTCTGGAACCGGGACTAAAGGGTCGTTACTAATTCCCTAGCCCTTTAGTCCCGGTTCTTACACGAACCGGGACTAAAGGCCGTCCACGTGGCCGGTGCGGGGAGCCCAGGCAGGAGGGCCTTTTGTCCCGGTTGGTGTCACCAACCGGGACCAATAGGCATCCACGCGTCAGCACCTGGCAGGAGCTGAGGTTTTTGTTTTTTTTGAAAGGGGGTGGTTTAGGGGTTTTGGGGGGTTAATTTAGGTGTTTCATATATTGTGTTAGCTAGCTAATTAATAGAGAGAAGTGTCCTCTCTTATCTCCGTGCTTGGTCGACGCTACGTACTATATACGTATGGAGAGGAGTAGACACGCTAGCTAGTAATCAAATGAAGGAAACAGAAGATCGTCATGAACATATGCATACAGAGAGAAGTGATATCGACCACCTCTCCTTCTCCGAGATATTGGTCGAACAACAAGTTCTCGTATATCTATCCGACACTACCGGCTACATATATACAATAATTATCTCTTACAATACAATCTCCTAATTATATTGTAGGAACACAGGGTCCACATAGTATTCTCCGTTTTCAGCGATCACGTGGTCAAGGAAGAATGCCGCCAATTCCTCTTGAATTGCTCGCATACGATCTGGTGCTAGGAGTTCATCCCGCATCCGAAAGATCTAATTTGAAGAAGGGGGTCAATACATATATATATATATATATATATATATATATATATATATATGAATAAATGAAACTCAACACAAATGATGGTGATAAAATAAAATTGTGAATATTATTGCTTACGCACTTCATATTGTTCTTCAGTGTAGCCCCGCTCACAGGTCGTGTGGCGGATGGACTCGCAAACGTAGTATCCACAGTAATTATTCCCGGGTTCCTGCCACAACCACTTTACAAGAAATAGAGGTCAATCAAACTGATAAGCAAGCATGCTAAATGGTATTGATGAAACTAGCGCTTGAATCACTAGGAGATGCGCGGAACATGCTACTATGGTACTTACTTTCGGGTGTCTAAATTGCAGCTTCTTCGGGAGTCCCGGAGCTTTTGAGGTGAATTTTCTCCAAACCCTGCCAGACAAAGAAAACAATTACTTGATATCAGGAAATGAACAAAGTTGCTGATATGGTGGATAATGATCGATTTAACTTACTTCTGGAGCATTTGAGTCATGTTCGCATAGTCCTGGGGATCTTTTCGTCTCGAGTCTAAGACGGTTACTACTCCCGGCTCAAGCTTAATCTCTAGGAGAATATAGTGGAAGCTGCGCATGCATGCATAAGTCATCAATTACATTACCATAACCTGGACTAATAAGGGAAACCGAATATGCACAAGACAGTAACACTCACTTGAAGTTGTAAGGAAAGAGTATTATATCTTTGTTTTGATTTAATACCAACGATTGTAGCAAGTTGGCCTCGGCTTCTTTGGGATGTTTTTCAACCGTATATGCATCTATGAGATTTGTGTTAATGAACCCAATATCACCGATTTGTCTTTTCTTCAATTCGGCGATCTTCAATCTGCATAATATAGTGAGGATAAGTATAAATACATGCAATGAAAGAGCTGACCTATATAGAGAGACTTAATGACAGAAGTAGTACTACTTACAGACAGTAGCAAGTGATCGTTGTTTTATCGAGGGACTTTTGATTGTAAAACTGGAAGAAATCCTCAAATGGAACATTCAGCAGTTCAATTCCAACGAGGTCATGCTCCGGTTTAACTCTCAGCGTCAAAGTACTCATCCCATCAGACTCTCTGCAGGTTTTCATGTACCAATCATGTAGTCTTCGCATCATCGTGCTTAGAGATCTGACATCTTTGACGAGAGGCTTCCCGTAATGGTATTTGTGTTCGTCCACCTCCATGATTTCATAATGTACATCGTCGGGCAGGTAATCTCCAAGATTGCTATAACCGGGCACCATACTCGGATCATTAGCGACGATGTCTTTTGACACCTTGAGCGGGGGGCACGATTGGTTCGCTTGTTCGCCGAGCTGGGCAATTTTTTTCCCAGCTCGTCGTTCTTTCATCCTTTTATCACTGACAGTACTTCCCGACCGCTCCGCTTCGGCATATGTCCTTTGCAAGAACGCGCTCATAGTTGCCTCTCGGCGGAGACTTTGGTGGTTTTGTCAGGGCAGCCAGAGTGCGCTTTGCTTTCACCGGATCTACCTTCTCCTCCGGAGGTGGATGTTTCTTTGCTTTCACCCCTTCAAAGAAGTTCTTCACTTCGGCTCGCACGATCTTCGCGTTCTCCTCCTCGGTCCTCTCATATGGTAACTTCTCTGGAGTCTTCAGAGAAGGACCGAATCTGTATTGCCTCCCGCCTCTGGCAGCTGTACTGCTAGACGCCGGCAGAGCAGACGGAGCGGCTGCGGCTGTCTTCTTTCCTTGCTTACGAGGCGGAGGAGAAGGACTACGACGCGCCGGAGCAGCCGCAGCGGCGGCGGGTCTCTTCCGCCCTTGCTGACGAGGCGGAGAAGGAGGAGGCTGGCTGCTCTGGCGCGCCGGCGCTGGCGGAGAAGGAGGCGGAGTGCCGCCACGCGCCGGAGAAGGAGGCTGAGTGCCCTGATCACTCGCCGGAGGAGGAGGCGGAGGAGGAGGCGGAGTGCCCTTACTCGCCGGAGCCGTCCAGTTCGGAAGCTTGATGAGCTCCTTCCGCCATAGGCATGGAGTCTTCAGAGCTAAACCCAGCCGAGTCTCCCCTTCACCGGTAGGGTGGTCAAGCTGGAGGTCCTCAAATCCCTCCGTTATTTCATCCACCATCACCCTAGCATATCCTTCTGGAATCGGCCGGCAGTGGTAGGTTGCGCCGGGTTCAGTAGGTAAAACAGAGCCAACAGCCGCCTTGACTTTCAAGTTCTGCCATTCCGCCATAAGGTGGCAATGTTGAGACTCCGTGATAGCATCCACGGGGTAGCTAGCAGGAGCCGCATGCTCCAGCTGAGGCAGCTCGGTGGAAGCCACGCTGCTTCTCCGCTGAGATGGCGGTGTAGCTTGGGGGCAGTTTCGGCATCTCGATTGCCGTCTCGTTCCTCTAGCGCTTGAACCCTTTCGTGCAGCTTCTGAATTTGGATCTGCTCCACTTTTTTCCTCCTCTCCTGGGTTTTGTAACCGCCCGCGTCCAGAAAACTAGCCTTCCACGGAACGAAGCCTGGCGTGCCTCGTGTCTGTCCAGGGTGCTCAGGATTCCCGAGGGCCATTGTGAGCTCGTCGTTCTCTCTGTCTGGAACGAACGTCCCTTGCTGCGCTGCATCGATATAGTGCTTAAGCTTCTTGACGGGTATTGCAAGTTGCTCGTCCGTCCAACGACACCTCCCTGATACAGGGTCCAAGGTTCCGCCAGCCCCGAAGAACCAAGTCCGGCAACGGTCTGGCCAGTTCATTGTCTCTGGTTCGATCCCTTTATCAAGCAGATCCCTCTCAGACTTGGCCCACTTAGGCCGGGCTTTGAGGTAGCCACCTGACCCCGTGCGATGGTGAAGCTTCTTCTTCGCAGCATTCTTCTTGTTTGTCGCTGACATCTTCTTACTCTTTTCGATGTCTTGTGGGCCACAAATGCGGGCCAGTGATCTCTGATCTTCTCATACCGGCCGATGAATTCTGGTGTCTCTTCTTTGTCGACAAACGTTTTCAGCTCATTCTTCCACCTCCTGAATAGGTCTGCCATCTTCTTAAGAGCATGAGACTTGATTAATTGCTCTATAACTGGCTTCTCCGGATCCTCCTCTGGCGGTAGGGTGAAATTTGCCTTCAGCTCAGTCCAAAGATCATCTTTCTGCATATCATTGACATAAGACACCTCAGGGTCTTCCTTCTTAGGCTTATACCATTGGTGGATGCTGATCGGGATCTTGTCCCTAACTAGAACCCCGCACTGAGCAGCAAAAGCATCCTTTGTCCGGAGGGGTTCAATCGGTTGGCCGTCGCGCGCGATTGCTGTGATCTCAAACCTTTCATCCGAGCGCAACTTTCTCTTCGGGCCTCGTCTCTTTACCGCAGTTGTGCTCGATCCGGAGGGCTAGAAAAAAGAAGAAAGACGAGTGTTAATTAATATGTGTACATACCAAAACAATGAATGCATCAATTAGCTAGTCAGCACAGGCTTAACTAATATATTTACCTGGCCGGACTCTGTTCGGTCACCGGAGCCGTCACCACGGGCTCCTTCTTGCACCAGCATTGGGTCACCGTCATGTCTTTCCTCCTCCACTCTTCGATCACCGTAGCCTGCTTCTTCACCCTGTTCTTCCAGACCATCATTGTCGTTAAGATACGACAAGATATCACCTCCGGCTAAGATTATGTCCCCCAACACCTCTTCTGCTTGCTCATCTCGTCCGTGCTCCATTGTTTCTGCAAATATTACAACATGGCAATTATTACACAAACATGACAGCAGGTGGATATATTAGTGCAAACGTAGACCTAGCTTATTCCGGGTTTGGGGTGGCCTAGGCAACGCTTCAAGGGTAGGGGTGCGGCGGGAGGGGGTAGGAGACCGACATCGTTTTTTTCTAGGGTTTGGGTGTCCTCGAGAGTTTTGGTCGAGCGAGAGGGCCGGGGGGTGCTCCCGTGGTATAAGTTATCACGGTCGAGAGGGGTATACATATCGACCGTCCATCATGTCGAAGTTATCTGGGAGGGAGTTATATATATCGACAACGACGACATACATACACGGGAAAATAATGTTATCGGGGAGGGGGTATATCGCCCCCCACGTGTTGAAGTTATCGGGAGGGGGTTTTATATCGACAACGACGACATACATACATGGGAAAATAATGTTATCGAGGAGGGGGTATATCGACCCCCCCTCGTGTTGAAGTTATCCCCCCTCGTGTTGAAGTTATCGGGAGGGGGTAATATCGACAACGACAACATACATACACGGGAAAATAATGTTATCGGGGAGGGGGTATATCGACCCCCCCCACGTGTTGAAGTTATCAGGAGGGGGTTATATCGACAACGACGACATATATACACGGGAAAATAATGTTATCGGGGAGGGGGTATATCGACCCCCCCTCGTGTTGAAGTTATCCCCCCTCATGTTGAAGTTATCGGGAGGGGTATATATCGACGACGACAGACCCGATAAAACATAAGAAAACGAAGAAGAAATAAAAAGAGGAGAAGAAGAAAGGAATAGAGGAGAGGATTGAAGAAAAAAAGAAGAAAAAAAAGAGGAGAAGAAGAAAGGAATAGAGGAGAAGAAGAAAAAATAGAATATTTCTATTTTTTCTTCTTCTCCTCTATTCCTTTCTTCTTCTCCTCTTCTTTTTCTTCTTTTTCCTCTTCTTATTTATTTCTCCTCTTCTTCCTCTCCTCTTCTTCTTTCTTTCCTCTTCTTATTTTCTTCTTTCCTATCCTTCTTTTTCTTCTTCTTCCCTTCCTAGCTAGATATATAAAACTTTTCTAAAATTGTAACTTTTGCATATATAAAACTTTTCCATGTGGATCATCATTTCTCATATATATCGAATATATATCCATTGTCATATATAAAAACTTTCTATATATGAACAAAAAACTTTCTATGAACAAAAAACATTTTTGACATATATATTCATACATTTTGAACATCTACATACATACAATTTTTTTTGTTCACATATACATTATAGCCACATACACATATACATCACATATGAACAAAAAAATTAAACTAATAAAATAAAAAACATATAGCCACATATGAACAAAAACATATAGCCACATACATACACATATACATTATATATATATATGATCAAAAAACAATTAACTAATAAAAAACAGAGCCGGGGCGGCGGCTCTCACAGCGGGGGCGGCTAGGACGATGGCGACGGCGGGGGCGGCGAGGGCGCCGGCGCGCGGGGGCGGGACGGGGCGGGGGCGGCGAGGGCGCCGGCGAGCACGCGCGGGCCGGGCAGGGGGGCTCGGGGCGCCGAGGCGGCGCGCGCGAGCAGGGGAGCACGAGGCGGGGCGGCGCGTGGGGGCAGGGCGACGGCGACGAGCACCGGGCGGCGACCCGTCGAGGCAAGGGCGCGGGGCGACGGCGACGAGGAGCGGGCGGCGACGGCGAGCACGGGCAGCCTGGCGGCGTCGGGGGCAACTGGCGAGGTATCTGAAAATTTCCCAAGTGTTGGCTTATATAGGCACACCTTTGGTCCCGGTTGGTGGCACCAACCGGGACCAATGCCACCCTTTAGTCCCGGTTGGTGCCACCAACCGGGACCAAAGGTCCCTTTTCAGCAGCCCAAAGGGCGGGAAGCGGCGGCCTTTGGTCCCGGTTGGTGGCACCAACCGGGACTAAAGGGGGGGCATTGGTCCCGGTTGGTGCCACCAACCGGGACCAAAGGCCTTGCGCTGCCCGCGGCCAAAAGTTTAGTCCCACCTCGCTAGTTGAGAGGGGCTCGGAGTGGTTTATAAGCCCCACTGCGGCTGCCCTCTCGAGCTCCTCTCAAATGCAGGCTTACGGGCCTAATGTCACACTGTGCTGTCTGTGGGCCTATTGGGCCTTCTGCGGGCCTGAATCCTGGCCCAGGTTGGGTTTCTAGTCGTATTCAGGCCGTGGTGGCCCAATAGGTGGCAGTTTTTTAAAAATTTTCCAGTTTTTTGGTTCTGTTTTTTGCATTATTTATTTTCTTTTGTTTTTTGCTTTATTTTTTAATTCTTTTTGCTTTTAGGTCAGCAAAATTATAAACTGTCTGTTAGTGCCATTAGTTTTAGAAAAAATATAAACTTTCTATTAGTGCCATTAGTTCTTTATGAAAATTCTTTTTGCTGTATTTAGTTTTTTTGTTTTCTTTTTTGCTATATTTATTTTGTTTTGTTTCTACTTACAACAAAAACTTATTTATTTTATTTTATTTTGTTTCTAATTACTTATTTATTTTACTTTATGATAATTCTTTCTGCTATTAAAGTTTCTATCAAAAAAAGTTCTTTATGAAAATTCTTTTTGCTTTTAATGATTAAAAATAAAAAAGAGGCGCAATGCGCGTTGATTTGCTTCAAGCCTTTCGGAATAGTGTAGACTGCACTGCACATAGCTCGATGCAGTCTACCTTATTCCTCAAGGCTTGAAGCTAAGCAACGTGAGCATTGCGCCTCTTCTTCATCGTCTCTGCACTCAGGGCTTATAAACCGCTCCTAGTGCCTCTCAGCTAGCGAGGTGGGACTAAAAAACTGCTTAGCTAGTAAGAAACTCTAGTACCGGTTCGTGCCACGAACAGGTACTAAAGGTGCTCGTGGGGCCACAGCCTCATTAGTACCGGTTCGTGGCACCAACAGGGACCAAAGGGTGGAATTGGTCCCGGTTCGTGCCACCAACCGGGACCAATGGCCTTGCACAGCGGCGTGGTGGTGAGTTTAGTCCCACCTCGCTAGCTAAGAGAGAGCCGCACCTGTTTATAAGGTGCGGTGCGCCTGAGCTGTCGAGCTCCTCTCTAAAGCAGGCTTACGGGCCTAACCTCTCTGTACATGCCTGTGGGCCTACTGGGCCTTCTGCGGGCCTGAATCCTGGCCCATGGATGGGTTTCTAATCGTATTCAGGCCGTGGTGGCCCAGTAGGTGGCATAATTTTTAATTTTTGGCCTGTTATTTTTCATGCATTTACTAATTATTTTGAGCTATAAGACCCTAAAATTGAAAAGCATTTCAAATGAACTCTGAAAAGGTTGAAAGTTGGCATGGTATCATCATTTCATCCACATAGCATGTGCAAGAAAGTTGAGAGGGTTACGGCAAAAACTAGATGCACTTCTTGTACAAAACGGACAATGGTATCATACTCGTCTATTACAAAGTTGGCATGGTATCATCATAATAGTTGCGGGAGAAAGTCTTCACTTTTTCTTCGCTTGTGTCATTTGCTTATTGCGCCGTAACCATGGATAATCTTCATCGTTTATCAGGATGCTTGGGTCAGCCTTGACTTTGAAGGGAGGAATTTCATGAAACTTTTCATAATCTTCAGACATGTCTGTCTTGCCCTCCACTCCCACAATGTCCCTTTTTCCTGAAAGAACTATGTGCCGCTTTGGCTCATCGTATGATGTATTCGCTTCCTTATCTTTTCTTTTCCTCGGTCTGGTAGACATGTCCTTCACATAGATAACCTGTGCCACATCATTGGCTAGGACGAACGGTTCGTCAGTGTACCCAAGATTGTTCAGATCCACTGTTGTCATTCCGTACTGTGGGTCTACCTGTACCCCGCCTCCTGACAGATTGACCCATTTGCACTTAAACAAAGGGACCTTAAAATCATGTCCGTAGTCAAGTTCCCATATGTCCATTATGTAACCATAATATGTGTCCTTTCCCCTCTCGGTTGCTGCATCAAAGCGGACACCGCTGTTTTGGTTGGTGCTCTTTTGATCTTGGGCGATCGTGTAAAATGTATTCCCATTTATCTCGTATCCTTTGTAAGTCAATACAGTCGAAGATGGTCCCCTGGACAACGAGTACAACTCATCACAAACAGTGGTGTCACCTCTGAGACGTGTTTCCAACCAACTGCTGAAAGTCCTGATGTGTTCACATGTAATCCAGTCGTCACACTGCTCCGGGTGTTTGGAGCGCAGACTGTTCTTGTGTTCATCGACATACGGGGTCACCAAGGTAGAGTTCTGTAGAACTGTGTAGTGTGCTTGAGACCAAGAATATCCGTCCCTGCATATTATTGAGTCCCCCCTCCAAGCGTGCCTTTTCCAGTCAGTCTCCCCTCATACCGCGATTTAGGGAGACCTATCTTCTTAAGGCCAGGAATGAAGTCAACACAAAACCCAATGACATCCTCTGTTTGATGGCCCATGGAGATGCTTCCTTCTGGCCTAGCGCGGTTACGGACATATTTCTTTAGGACTCCCATGAACCTCTCAAAGGGGAACATATTGTGTAGAAATACGGGCCCCAGAATGACAATCTCGTCGACTAGATGAACTAGGACGTGCGTCATGATATTGAAGAAGGATGGTGGGAACACCAGCTCGAAACTGACAAGACATTGCGCCACATCACTCCTTAGCCTTGGTATGATTTCTGGATCGATCACCTTCTGAGAGATTGCATTGAGGAATGCACATAGCTTCACAATGGCTAATCGGACGTTTTCCGGTAGAAGCCCCCTCAATGCAACCGGAAGCAGTTGCGTCATAATCACGTGGCAGTCATGAGACTTTAGGTTCTGGAACTTTTTCTCTGGCATATTTATTATTCCCTTTATATTCGACGAGAAGCCAGTCGGGACCTTCATACTGAGCAGGCATTCAAAGAAGATTTCTTTCTCTTCTTTCGTAAGAGCGTAGCTGGCAGGACCTTCATACTGCTTCGGAGGCATGCCGTCTTTTTCGTGCAAACGTTGCAGGTCCTCCCGTGCCTCAGGTGTATCTTTTGTCTTCCCATACACGCCCAAGAAGCCTAGCAGGTTCACGCAAAGGTTCTTCGTCACGTGCATCACGTCGATTGAAGAGCGGACCTCTAGCTCTTTCCAGTAGGGTAGGTCCCAAAATATAGATTTCTTCTTCCACATGGGTGCGTGTCCCTCAGCGTCATTCGGAACAGCTAGTCCGCCGGGACCCTTTCCAAAGATTACGTGTAAATCATTGACCATAGCAAGTACGTGATCACCGGTACGCATGGCGGGCTTCTTCCGGTGATCTGCCTCGCCTTTGAAATGCTTGCCTTTCTTTCGACATTGATGGTTGGTCGGAAGAAATCGACGATGGCCCAGGTACACATTCTTCCTGCTTTTGTCCAGGTATATACTTTCAGTGTCATCTAAACAGTGCGTGCATGCGTGGTATCCCTTGTTTGTCTGTCCTGAAAGGTTACTGAGAGCGGGCCAATCGTTGATGGTTACAAACAGCAACGCGTGCAGGTTAAATTCCTCCTGTTTGTGCTCATCCCACGTACGTACACCGTTTCCATTCCACAGCTGTAAAAGTTCTTCAACTAATGGCCTTAGGTACACATCAATGTCGTTGCCGGGTTGCTTAGGGCCTTGGATGAGAACTGGCATCATAATGAACTTCCGCTTCATGCACATCCAAGGAGGAAGGTTATACATACATAGAGTCACGGGCCAGGTGCTGTGATTGCTGCTCTGCTCCCCGAAAGGATTAATGCCATCCGCGCTTAAACCAAACCATACGTTCCTTGGGTCAGCTGCAAACTCAGCCCAGTACTTTCTCTCGATTTTTCTCCACTGCGACCCGTCAGCGGGTGCTCTCAACTTCCCGTCTTTCTTACGGTCCTCACTGTGCCATCGCATCAACTTGGCATGCTCTTCGTTTCTGAACAGACGTTTCAACCGTGGTATTATAGGAGCATACCACATCACCTTCGCAGGAACCCTCTTCCTGGGGGGCTCGCCGTCAACATCACCAGGGTCATCTCGTCTGATCTTATACCGCAATGCACCGCATACCGGGCATGCGTTCAGATCCTTGTACGCACCGCGGTAGAGGATGCAGTCATTAGGGCATGCATGTATCTTCTGCACCTCCAATCCTAGAGGGCATACGACCTTCTTTGCTGCGTATGTACTGTCGGGCAATTCGTTATCCTTTGGAAGCTTCTTCTTCAATATTTTCAATAGCTTCTCAAATCCTTTGTCAGGCACAGCATTCTCTGCCTTCCACTGCAGCAATTCCAGTACGGTACCGAGCTTTGTGTTGCCATCTTCGCAATTGGGGTACAACCCTTTTTTGTGATCCTCTAACATGCGATCGAACTTCAGCTTCTCCTTTTGACTTTCGCATTGCGTCCTTGCATCGACTATGACCCGGCGGAGATCATCATCATCGGGCACTGGTTCCTCTTGATCTTCAGCAGCTTCCCCCCTTGCAGCATCATTGGGCACATCGTCTGGTTCCTCTTGATCTTCAGCAGCTTCCCCCGTTGCAGCATCACCGTATTCAGGGGGCACATAGTTGTCATCGTCCTCTTCTTCTTCGCCGTCTTCCATCATAACCCCCATTTCTCCGTGCCTCGTCCAAACATTATAGTGTGGCATGAAACCCTTGTAAAGCAGGTGGGCGTGAAGGATTTTCCGGTCAGAGTAAGACTTCGTATTCCCACATATAGGGCATGGACAACACATAAAACCATTCTGCTTGTTTGCCTCAGCCACTTCGAGAAAATCATGCACGCCCTTAATGTACTCGGAGGTGTGTCTGTCACCGTACATCCATTGCCGGTTCATCTGCGTGCATTATATATAATTAAGTGTGTCAAAAACCATTACAGAACATCATGAATAGATAATTAAGTGACCAAATTAATAGAAGTTCATCATCACATTAGAACCAAAGTACATACATAGTTCTCATCTAACAACATATATATAGCTCTCCAGAGCATCTAATTAATTAAACCATACATTGAAACTATGTAAAACATTTCAATGCGAAAACAAATGCGATCATAATCGCAACCAAGGTAACAATTGATCCAACGGCATAATGATACCAAGCCTCGGTATGAATGGCATATTTTCTAATCTTTCTAATCTTCAAGCGCATTGCATCCATCTTGATCTTGTGATCATCGACGACATCCGCAACATGCAACTCCAATATCATCTTCTCCTCCTCAATTTTTTTATTTTTTCCTTCAAGTAATTGTTTTCTTCTTCAACTAAATTTAACCTCTCGACAATAGGGTCGGTTAGAATTTCCGGTTCAACCACCTCCTAGATAAATAAAATCTATGTCACGTTGGTCGGCATATTTGTCATAAACAATAAATGAACCAAATAGTTATAAAAGATAATATATACCACATCCGAATCATAGACAGGACGAGGGCCGACGGGGGCGGATACCAAAACCATCGCACTATGTAATAAGAAGGAATAATAAAAGTAACAAAATTAGACAAGTAACTATCTGAAGTAAGAATTTTTTTCTTTCAGAAAGAAGATAAGAACAAGAGGCTCACCACGGTGGTGCTGGCGACGAGATCGGCGCGGGCGATCGACGGCGGTGAAGACGGGGACGGGACGTGACGGACCGCTAAACCTAGACAAATCTCGGGGAAAATGGAGCTCGGAGGTCGAGTTTCGAGAGGAGAAAGCTTAACTAGTGTGGCTCGGACATTTCATCGAACACCTCATGTGCATAGGAGGTGAGCTAGAGCACCCAAATGCCCTCCCCTCGCCAGCTAGCAAAAATCAGAGCACTGTGGAGTGCTCTGCTGCAGCGATGGGGTATATATAGGCAACTCATTTGTCCCGGTTCTTGGCTGGAACCGGGACTAAAGCCCAGCCTTCTGTCCCGGTTCAAGCCAAGAACCGGTACCAATGGTTGTGGGCCAGGAGCGAGGACCATTGGTCCCGGTTCGTGCCCAGAACCGGGACAAATGGGTCCACACGAACCGGGACCAATGCCCACGAGGCCCCGGCCGGCCCCCTGGGATCAAGAACCGGGACGAATACCCCCATGGGTCCCGGTTCATGACTGAACCGGGACTAATGGGCTTGCCATGCCCGAACCAAAGCCATGTTTTCTACTAGTGCACCCAGAGCAGTGTGACGACTGGATTACATGTGAACACATCAGGACTTTCGGCAGTTGGTTGGAAACACGTCTCAGAGGTGACAACACTGTTTGTTATGAGCTGTACTCGTTAGCCAGGGGACCATCTTCGACTGTATTGACTTACAAAGGGTACGAGATAAATGGGAATACATTTTACACGATCGCCCAAGATCAAAAGAGCACCAACCAAAACAGCGGTGTCCGCTTTGATGCAGCAACCAAGAGGGGAAAGGACACATTTTATGGTTACATAGTGGACATATTGGAACTTGACTACGGACATGATTTTAAGGTCCCTTTGTTTAAGTGCAAATGGGTCAATCTGTCAGGAGGTGGGGCACAGGTACACCCACATTACGGAATGACAACAGTGGATCTGAACAATCTTGGGTACACAGACGACCCATTCGTCCTAGCCAATGATGTGGTGCAGGTTTTCTATGTGAAGGACATGTCTACCAAACCGAGAAAAATATAAGATAAGGAAGCGAATACATCATACAATGAGCCAAATCGCCACATAGTTCTTTCAGGAAAAAGAGACATCGTGGGATTGGAGGGAAAGACAGACATGTATGCAGATTATGAGAAGTTTCATGAAATTCCTCCCTTCAAAGTCAAGGTTGACCCAAGCACCCTGTTAAGCGATGAAGAATATCCATGATTACGGCACAATAGGCAAAGGACACAACCAAAGAAAAAGTGAAGACTTTCTTTCCACAACTATTATGATGATGCCTTTGATCTAGAATGTCACTGCAGTTACATGTGAAGAAATGAAATGCCTTTTGTAACAGACGAGTTTCCGTATGAAACCCTGATACTTCGAAAGAGATTGTCCGTTTTGTACACGAAGCGCATCCAGTTTTTGCCGTAACCCTCTCAACTTTTTAGCACATGCTATGTGGGTGAAATCATGATACCATGCCAATTTTCAACCTCTTCAAAGTTCATTTCAAGTGCTTTTCAATTTCAGGGTCATATAGCTCAAAAAAATCAGTAAATGCATGAAAAATAACAAATGAAGTCAGAAAGGGATCAAAATTGATGATGTGGCTTTGAATGGTGCATTTTGAACACACAAAAAGTCTGGAGTTCAAATAAGTTCAAAAAATGAAATTCCTTTGTCACAGACGAGTTTCTGTATGAAACCCTGATACTTTGAAAGAGATTGTCCGTTTTGTACACGAAGTGCATCCAGTTTTTGCCGTAACCCCGTCAACTTTTTAGCACATGCTATGTGGGTGAAATGATGATACCATGCCAACTTTCAACCTTTTCAGAGTTCATTTGTAGTGCTTTTCAGTTTCAGGGTCGTATAGCTCAAAAAGAATGAACTAATAGCGAAAAGAATGAACTTAAAATAATCAATTAAAATATTCTGTTATGATCAACTAAAACAAAACTATAATATTCTTCAATAGCAAAAAGAATCAACTAAAAAGCTTTTATAAAACTCTAATAGCAAAAGGAATCAACTAAAAAGCTTTTATAAACCTCTAGTACTTTTAAACTAAAATTATATAAATTTTATGCAGCTAAAATTATCAAAGTATTTTCTGTTAAAAGCATTAATGGCAAAAAGAATTTTCAAAGAGAAACTTTTTGTTAGAAACCTTAATGGCAAACTAAAATAACAAAATCTGTTCTTGATTAAAACAGCCATTTAAAATAACCTAAAAATCACCAAATTTCATATAATGAGAAAACACAATAATATTAAATAGCAGGAAAAATAATGACTCAAAATCTATTTTTATAGTAAAATTGTTCACAAACTAGTTATTCACACAAATCTAAAAGAATTCAAATTTGAAAAATTAATGGCACTAATAGAAAGTCTATTATTATTTTGACCTAACAGCAAAAAGAATCACTGGAAAACTGCAAAAACAAAAGCAAAAAAATAAAGCAAAAAAGGAAACAAAAAAGGAAAAATGCCACCTACTGGGCCACCACGGCCTGAATACGACTAGAAACCCAGCTAGTTGGGCCAGGATTTAGGCCCGCAGAAGGCCCAGCAGGCCCATAGGCATAGCAGTGTCAGATTAGGCCCATAAATCTACAGTTCAGATTAGGCCCATAAGCCTGCAGTTCAGATGAGTTCGAGAGAGATGGCGGGGCAGCACTTATAAACAGGTGCGGCCGCTCCTCATCTAGCGAGGTGGGACTAAACAACCCACCGCACCGCGGCTTTGGCAGGCGCAGGCCTTTGGTCCCGGTTGGTGCCACGAACCGGGACTAATGCTTACCTTTGGTCCCGGTTCGTGGCACCAACCGGGACGAATGCCTACCTTTGGTCCCGGTTCGTGCCACCAACCAGGACCAAAGACCTTTGGTCCCGGTTGGTGGCACGAACCGGGACCAAAGGGGGGCATTGGTCCTCGTTTGTGCCACGAACCGGGACCAAGGGCTTTGCTATATAAGCCAACACTTAGCGTTTTTCAGATTTCATCTTCAGTTTCCCCCGACGACGACGCCAGGCTACCCGGTCGAGCTCGCCGTCGACACCGTCGACGCCCTCTGCCCCGACCTCGCGCATCGACAACCTCTTTCCCGACCTCTCCGTCGACGCCCTCTGCCCCGACCTCGCCGTCGCCGCGCAGTGAGCCCTCCCTTCCCCCACGCCGCCGCCCCTGCCTGCTCTGCTTACTGCGCGCCACCCCTGCTTGCCGCGCGCCGCCGCCCCAGCCTGCTCTGCTTGCCGCACGCCGCCGCCGCCGCCTCGGCCTGCTCTCTGCTGCCTTTTTTTCATACATTTTTTGTTCATTGATGTATGTATATGGATGTTGTATGTATATGTATATGCAGATGTATGTATGATCCATGGATATGTATGCATTGATGTATGATTTTTTGTTCATAGATTTTTTTTGTCAATTGATGTATATATTCATATATATGTGCATTTTTAGAAAAAAAATTGTGTATGTATGTTCATATATGCAAAAGTTACATTTAAGGTTAGTTGATTTACTGCATTTTAGGTTAGTTGTACTGTTAGTGCATTTTAGGTTAGTGGAGAGGAAAAAGTAAAATAAGGAAAAAGAAGAAAAGAGGAAGAAGGAAGAAGAAGAAAAAGAAGAGGAGAAAAAGAAGAAAAGAAAAAGAAGAGGAAGAAGAGGAGAAAAAAATAAGAAGAGGAAGAAGAAGAAGAAAAAAGAGAGGAGAAGAAGCAAAAATAGTCTATTTTTTCTTCTTCTCCTCTTTTTTTTCTTCTTCTTCCTCTTCTTCTATTTTTTCTTATTCTCCTCTTTTTCTTCTTCTTCTTCTTCCTCTTCTTATTTTTTATCGGGAATGAGGGTATCGTTGATTTAGGTTAGTGCATTTTAGGTTATCGATATACCCCCTCCCCGATAACTTCGACATGAGGGGGGGTCGATATACCCCCTCCCCGATAGCATTTTGTATCCATGTATGTATGTCGTCGTTGTCGATATAAACTCTCCCCGATAACTTTAACATGAGAAGGGGGGTCGATATACCCCCTCCCCGATAACATTTTTTTCTAAGTTACTAAGGTAAAATGTTCCTGTCGTCGAGGGGTCGAGGGTCAAGGATCACCGAGGGGTCGAGAGGGGGACGACGATCAACCCCCTCTCGCTCGACCAACTCTCGAGGACACCAAACCCTAGGCAAAAAACAATGTCGGTATCCTACCCCTCCCGCCCCTACACGACAAACTCTCTCGAGATTTATATGAGATTTATCAAGAATGCCCCCATTATGGATGTGCATAATTAAGTTGATCCATATTTTTCCTGATCTCATCTACCATTCTATATTTGCATGTTCTCTTGTGTTAAAGTATTGAAGAAATCCATGGTTTTTATAATTGGCCTGAAGTAACAGGCGCATGATGGTATGAAGCTCTCCAAAATTATTTTGGAACGGAGTCCTGATAGGATAATTCGCCTTTTGGTACGAAGTTCAGCAAAGGCCATCCAAATAGCGATATTCGAAAGGCTCTTGCTGAACTTCGTGCCAAGAAGCGAATTATCCTATCAGGACTCCGTTTCAAAATAATTTTGGAGAGCTTCATACCATCATGCGTCTGTTACTTCCGGCTAATGATGAAGCCATGGTTTTCTTGAATCCTTTGACACTAGACAACGTGACATATAGAAGGGTAGATGAGATCAGGAAAAATAGGGACCATTTTCTGCACATTCAGAATGGCGCCATTTTGTTAAATCCCTTGTCGGTCCGGGCGTCGGACATTCATGTGAGAGGCGGTCTGGCCCAAACCCTAGAAGCATTGTCGAGGCCACCCCAAACCCTAGATGTGTTGCCGAGGCCACTCCAAACCCTAGAAGTGTTATCGAGGCCACCCCAAACCGTAGAAGCGTAGAGCTAGCTAGGTATATCTTTTCCACTAATATATACATCTCTCATGTTTCTATATTAATTGCCATGTTGTAATATTTGCAGAAACTATGGATCATCAAAGAGACTTAGAAGAAGAAGAGTTGTTGGGGGACATCATCCGCGGAGGAGCTGATGTAGTCTTGTCCTTTCTCAATGACACCGATGGTCTGGAAGGAGAGGGTGAAGCAGGCTCCGGTGATCGAACCATGGAGGTGGAAGGACATGATCATGATGGCTCTGGTGACCCATTGCCGGTGGAAGAAGGAGACCTTGATGATGGCTCCGGTGACGGAACAGAGGAAGGAGCTGTTGCAAAGTCCGGCGAGGTATATATATTAATTTAGCCTGTGCTGACTAGCTAATTGATGCATTAATTGTTTTGGTGTGTACACATATTAACTCACTTCTTTCTTCTTTTCTAGCCCTCTGGATCGAGCCAAACTTTGGTAACAAGACGAGGCCCAAAGAAAAGGTTGCGCCTGGATGAAAGGTTCACGATCACAACAATCAAGGACGATGGCCAACCGATTGAACCCAGCCGGACCATGGAAGCATTTTCTGCTCAGTGCGGGGTTCTTGTTAGGGACATGATCGCGATTAGCATACACCAATGGAATAAGCCTAAGAGCGAAGACCCTCAAGTGTCTTATGTCAACGATAGACAGAAAGATGATCTTGGGACCGCGCTGAAGGCAAATTTCACCCTACCGCCAAAGGAGGATCCGGATAAGCCAGTTATAGAGCCATTGGTCAAGGCTCATGCTCTTAAGAAGATGGCAGATCTATTCAGGTGGTGGAAGAATGAGTTGAAATCAACGTTTGTCGACAAAGGGAAGACTCAAGAATTCACCAGCCGATTTGAGAAGATAAGAGCTTACTGGCCCGCATTTGTGGCCCACAAGACATCGGAGAAGAGTAAGAAGATGTCAGTGACAAACAAGTTAAATGCTGCAAAGAAGGAGCTTCACCATCGCACGGGGTTAGGTGACTACCTCAAAGCCCGGCCGTTGTGGGACAAGGCTGAGAAGGACCTACTTGATAAAGGGGTCGAACCAGAGACATTGAACTGGCCAGACCGTTCAAGGACTTGGTTCTTCGGGGTTGGGGAACCTTGGACCCTGAAACAGGGAAGTGCCATTGGACGACGGAGCAACTTGAAATACCGGTCAAGAAGCTTCAGAAGTATATCGCCGCAGCACAGCAAGGGACGTTCATTCCCGATAGAGAGAACGACGAGCTCACACAGGCCCTTGACAATCCTAAGCACCCAGGACGAACACGAGGCACGGTAGGCTCCGTTGCATGGAAGGTTGGGTTTCCCCGCGCAGGCGATTACAAAACCCGGGACAGGAAGAGGAAACAGGAGCTCAGCGATCTGCAAAAGCTGAATGCAGGAGTACTAAAGCTAGAGGAACAAGTTGAGAGCCAGCAAGCTGCCGACCAACCATCTCAGCGGCACGAAGCTATCCCAGAAGCTACCCCGCCATCTCAGCAGAGAAGCAGCATGGCTTCCACCAAGCTCCTTCAGCAGCTTGACTTCACGGCTCCTAGCTACCTTATGGATGCTATCACGGAGGCTCAAGATTGCCACCTTATGCCGCAATGGCAGCACCTCAAAGACAAGGCGGCTGTCGGCTCTGTTGCACCTCCTGAACCCGGCGCAACTTTTCACTGCGTTCCGATTCCACAAGGTTATGTTGTTGTGATGGTCGATGAAATAACGGAGGGATTTGAGGAGTTCGAGCTTGACCACCCCACCGGTGAAGGGGAGACTCAGCTGGGTCTTGCTCTGAAGACTCCATGTCTATGGCGGAAGGAGCTCATCAACCTTCCGAACTGGACGCCTCCTCCTCCTCCTCCAGCGAGTAAGGGCACTCCGCCTCCTCCTCCGCAAGTGATCAGGGCACTCCGCCTCCTTCTCCAGCTGCTCCGACGCGTGGCGGCACTCCGCCTCCTTCTTCGCCTGCGCCGGCGCACCCGAGCAGCCCGCCTCCTCCTTCGCCTCGTCAGCAACAGCGGAAGACAGCCGCCGCCGCTCCGGCTACTCCGGCGCATCATAGCACTCCGCCTCCTTATTCTCCGCCTCATAAGCAACGAAAGAAGACAGGCGCAGCCGCTCCGGCTGCTCCGGCGTGTAGCAGTACAGCCAGAGGCGGGAGGCAATACAGATTCGGTCCATCTCTCAAGCCTCTCGAGAAGTTACCACACGAGATGACCGAGGAGGAAAACGCGAAGATCTGTAAATCCCAATAGAAGGACTTTTTTGCAAATAAAGATCTACCTCCGGGGGAGAAGATAAATAAGGTGAAAGTTCAGCGCACTTTGGATGCCCTGAAGCGACCACCACCTTCTCCGCCGCAAACCAACTATGATCGCATTATTGAAAGGTCATATAAGGAAGCGTCCTGGTCGAGAAGTACTTGTAGTGATCGAAGGTTAGCAGAACGAAGAAGTGGGAAAAAAGTTTCCCCTGGCGAACAAGCGAACCCATCGTGCCCCCCGCTCAAGGTGTCTAGTGATATCATCACTAATCATCCGGGGATGGTGCCCAGTACCAATCCTGTAGATTACCTGCCCCACGATGCACATTTTGATACAATGGAGGTGGACGAATTCAAATACCGGCACGGGAAGCCTCTCGTCAAACCTGGTCATCCTCCTCTAACAACGATGATGCGAAGATTCCATGAGTGGTACATGGACACCTGCAGCAAGTCTGGGAAGGATACTTTGATGCTGAGTGTTAAAGAGGAGCACGACCTCATTGGAATTGATCTGTTGTCTGTTCCATTTGAGGAGTTTTTCCGGTTTTTCAATCAAAAGGCCCTCGATAAAACAATCGTCACTTGCTACTGTCTGTAAGTACTACTTCTGTAATTAAGTCTCTATATATAGCTCAGCTCTTTCATTGCATGTATATATAACTATCCTCACTATATTATGCAGATTGAAGATCGCTGAATGCAAGAAAATACAAATCGGTGATATTGGGTTCATTAACACAAATCTCATAGATGAATGGAATGTTAAATATGATGCAAAACAAACCGAGGCCAACTTGCTACAATCGTTGCTTCAAAATCAAAACAAATATAAAATACTCTTTCCTTACAACTTCAAGTGAGTGTTACTGTCTTGTGCATATTCAGTTTCCCTTATTACTCGAGGTTATAGTAATGTAATTGATGAGTTATGCATGCATGCGCAGCTTCCACTTTATTCTGCTAGAGATTAAGCTTGAGCAGGGACTAGTAACCGTCATAGACTCAAGACAAAAAGGTCCCGAGGAGTATGCGGCCTTCACTAAAATGCTCGAGAATTAAGTTCAATCGATTATTATCGCACCATATCGGCAACTTTGTCCATTTCCTGATATCAAGTAATTGTTTTCTTTGTCTGGCAGGGTTTGAAAAAAGTTCACCGCAGAAGCTCCGGGACTGCCGGGGGAGCTGCGATTTACACACCCGAAAGTAAGTACTACTAGCTAGTTCCGCGCATCTCCCATTGATTCTAGCTAGTTTCATCAATACATTTAGCATGCTTGCTTATCAGTTTGATTGACCTCTATTTCTTGTAAAGTGGTTGTGGCAGGAACCCGGGAATAATTACTGTGGATACTACGTTTGTGAGTTCATCCGCCACACAACCTGTGAGCGGGGCTACTCTAAAAAACAATATAAAGTGTGTAAGCAATAATATTCACAATTTTATTTTATTACCATCATTTGTGTTGAGTTTCATTCATATATATGTATTGATCCCCTTCTTCAAATTAGATGTTTCAGATGCGGGATGAACTCCTACCACAAGATCGCATACAAGCAATTCAAAAGGAATTGGCGGGATTCTTTCTTGACCATGTCATCGATAAAGACGGAGAATACCATGTGGAACTTGAGTTCAGATGTTAGGAGATTGTAAGAGATCTTATATTGTATATATGTAGCTAGTAGCGTCGGATAGATATACGAAAACTTGTTGTTCGGCCAATCTCTCGGAGAAGGAGAGGTCAATCACTTCTCTCCGTATATGTTCATGACGATCTTCTGTACTTAATGGTGTCCTTCATTTGCTTACTAGCTAGCTAGCGTGTCGAGTCCTCTCTATACGTATAGTACGTAGCGTCGACCAAGCACGGAGATAAGAGAAGACACTTCTCTCTATTAGCTAGCTAACACAATAGATGAACCCCTAAATTAACCCTACAAAACCCCCAAAACCCCCAACCCCCCCCCCTTCAGAAAAAAAACAAAACCCCCAGCCCCTGAACTGCTGACGCGTGGAAGCCTTTTGGTCCCGGTTGGTGGCACCAACCGGGACAAAAGGTCCTCCTGCCTGGGCAAGCCGCAGCGGCCACGTGGAGCCCCATCTGTCCCGGTTCGTTGGAAAACCGGGACTAAAGGTGTTGGGCTTTAGTACCAACACTTTAGTCTCGGTTCGGTAACCGGGGCAAATGGGCCTTATGAACCGGGACAAGTGGGCCCTTTTCTACTAGTGCAAAACGCCCTACTCAAATCAACACATCTAATATGTTCGGCATGAGCATGAAATATGTCATTGTGAAATTTTTCACATGATTATGTTACTCACCACATTTTTATGTATCTTTTTTTGCGAATAAATTCTTTGCATTACTCAGAGTTTAAATGTTACAATCTCGTTCTACAAGTTTCATGACCTCATCTGATCTAGAGCCTAGCCAAACCATAGTCTGGCAGTACACCCTACCAAAATTAGCCAAGACATGACTAACATTTTTACAGCTTCGAAGAGCATGAGGAATGCAAGAACTCCTTTCTCCCATACTACCAATTATCCCTATAATGATGAAAGCATACTTGGACTTGTTCCTATGTCCTTCTTTGATCGTCCTGACAGCTGCCATACAGTCTACCAACTTTTATACGCACTTTTCTTTTCAGTTATGTTTTACTCAAAAAATACAAAACAAATCTAGCAAAATGATCTTTTAATTATGGTGTGCAACTAGAAAGACTAGTAAGGTTTGTCGGTACTGTAAGGGACATATGTGAAGTTTTTTTGTGTTGCAGAAATTAGCCCTATGGCGGAACACCATTACCTTCACTGATTAATACCTTTGTTTGCCACCAAGGAAAATGTGTTGCTTGATCCAAACTCCTGTTCTTGGGAGCCCAACTCATTGTTAGGCTATACCCTAGCAATCAACAAGAGACGTAGAATTTCTGATATTGTTGTCGGGGAACTTGCATAAAAGACACTACAATCCCATCAACTTGACAGTGGTCAGTGGGTGGTGACCGGTTCGGGTTGGGTGGGAGCGGGGAGGGCACAAGTCGTGTGACGAGGATGGGCATAAGTGAAGTGAGGGAGATAGAGAGAAGTGGGGATGGAATGGGGGTGTAGGGTGGGGCCAGGCTGGACTAGGCTATAGCGGCGACGTGATAGACAGTCCAGACCCTCCCCTCAATGGGTATGGTTTGGGCGATCTCGGATACTTTGAACTTTTGGGCCTAGTTTTGGGGAGTCTGTTTAGTGGTGATTGTGTTGTCTGGTCATGTCGAGACTGCCCGTACAAAGCATGTAAGTGCAAATGGGTTAGGGCAGTCCTCAAACCTTCCTCGCCTAAATAGTGACAAAACAAATGTGTCCCAACGGGCTGCCCTAAACTTGCCCCATGTCTCCAGACTCCCCACAGTTAATCAAACTACTTTGGGTGGTGTGAGAAACCACACTTGTGTGCTTTCGAAATGTTTAAGAGGTTAGTTGCCAAAGCTAAAATCTTTTTTGGCAAAAAGGTCCAAATCTATTAAAAACAGAGGTTTTTTGACATGGTCCCTCTTACATGCTCTTTTCACATGAGAGGTAAGAATATATAATAGGTCCGAGCCATTGATTTCAATAAGTAGTGGGTCTGAGTAACTCTTACCTTCTTACCTACATGTGAAAAAAGAAGCTAAGAAGGACCATGTTAAAATTTCTCATTAAAAAACGTTCACCGGTAGTATAGATCATCTCAAACATAGTAAAAACATTGAGACCCCTAGACCACTGAACGACTATGACAACCGCCAGAACATGTCGCCGCTGCCCTACCAGAGCTGACTTAACCTTTTGATGACAACCGGGTTTTATTCATGCACATGCCCCTAGGGACCAATGCTCTGGAGCCGTCGCCGTCGGTGCTGAGCCCTTAAATAAGTATGAAGTACCTGACAGCAAATCTAGCCATCATGCATCACGATGAGATGCCCTAACCACGTTGTCTGAAGAAGACGACAAGAATCTATGTTGGAGCTCTGTCGACTATGTTCATATGAACGAACTAAAGGAGGATTGAAGTTTAGAAGAGAAACTCAAAAAAGAAGTGTGGCCGTCCGTCCAAGCATTGCACCTGGAAGGACGAGAAAAGCCTAACCTAAACTAGTTTGTAAGATGGATATTATTGGCACGGGATAAGTATATTTTTGTCCTCGAGCTCTGGCGATAGTATAGAAATCGTCTCTCAACTCTAAAACTAGTAAAACTCGGTCCCTCAACTATTTAAACCGGGTACTTTTCGTCCCTCGCGGCACTTTAAGTGGTTTTGATATGACGTGGACCCGGTTTTGACCAAAGCTGCCACGTGGCCTGGTTTTGACCGCCATGTCACTTAAGTGACCCAGACTCTTTCTCTCTCTCTCTCTCTCTCTCTCTCTCTCTCTCTCTCTCTCTCAGGCATTCTCTCGACCCCCTCTCACCCATGAACCCTAAACCTAGAAGCGGCGGCGGCGACTCGCTCATGGGCTGCGTGCGGTGGCCGGTGGTGAGGTGGCACTTGGTCAGCGGGGCGGCGGGGCCTATGAGGCGCGGCGGTTGCTGATAACCCACAAGTATAGGGGATCAATTGTAGCCTCTTTCGATAAGTAAGAGTGTCGAACCCAACGAGGAGCTAAAGGTAGAACAAATATTCCCTCAAATTCTATCGACCACCGATACAACTCTACGCACGCTTAACGTTCGCTTTACCTAAAACAAGTATGAAAATGAAACTAGAAGGACTTTGTAGGTGTTGTTGGATAGGTTTGCAAGAATATAAAAAGCACGTAAATATAAACTAGGGGCTGTTTAGATAAAGAAGCAATAAAGTAAATATAGCGAGTGTGGAAAAGTGGTGGTAGGAGTTGCGAAATTGTCCCTAAGCAATTGACTACTTTACTAGACTGATAGCAAGTTTTATGTGGGAGAGGCATAAGCTAACATACTTTCTCTTCTTGGATCATATGCACTTATGATTGGAACTCTAGCAAGCATCCGCAACTACTAAAGATCATTAAGGTAAAACCCAACCATAGCATTAAAGCATGAAGTCCCCTTTATCCCATACGCCACAACCCCCTTACTCGGGTTTATGCTTCTGTCACTCAAGCAACCCACTATAAGCGAATCATGAACGTATTGCAACACCCTACAGCGGGAATCCCTCACACTTGCGTAACACAGAGAGCACCATAGGACAGCAACATAACCACAAGCAAATTAAACCAATCATAGCAATTCATCATTCACCGATAGGACAACGAAAATCTACTCAGACATCATAGGATGGCAACACATCATTGGATAATAATATGAAGCATAAAGCACCATGTTCAAGTAGAGGGTACATCGGGTTGCGGGAGAGTGGACCGCTGAATATAGATGGGGGAAGGTGATGGAGATGTTGGTGAAGATGGCGGAGGTGTTGGTGTAGATCGCGGTGATGATGATGGCCCCCGGCGGCGTTCCGGCGCCACCGGAAGCAAGGGGGAGAGAGCCCCCCTTCTTCTTCCATGACCTTCTCCCTAGATGGGAGAAGGGTTTCCCCTCTGGTCCTTGGCTCCCATGGCGTGGGAGGGGCGAGAGCCCCTCCGAGATTGGATCTGTCTCTCTGTTTCTGCGTTCTCAGATTCTGCCCTTTCACCGTTTCTTTTATATCTGGAGATCCGTAACTCCGATTGGATTGAAACCTTCGCCCAGATTTTTCTCCAAAAATTAGCTTTCTTGCGGCAAAAGAAGAGCGTCAACCGCCTTACGGGGTGCCCACGAGGATCAGGGGCGTGCCTGCCCCCTGCCTCGTGGCCCCCTCGGGCACCGTCTCACATTGAGTTTTCCTCCCAAAAATCATAAATATTCCAAAAATATTCTGCGTCCGTTTTTATCCCATTTGGACTCTGTTTGATATGGGGTTTCTGCGAAACATAAAACATGCAACAAACAGGAGCTGGCACTGGGCACTGGATCAATATCTTAGTCCCAAAAAATAGTATAAAAAGTTGCCAAAGTATATGAAAGTTGAATGATATTGGCATGGAACAATCAAAAATTATAGATACGATGGAGATGTATCAGTTGCTGGTTGGCTGGGCACGGGAGCAGTGGCAGCCTTGACCCACGACAAGGAGCTTGATTGCCGGAGGTAATTGTGCCTGTACTCTTTGCAATCTGACATTCAGGAGTAAGGGCATGCCTCACGTTTCGTTTATCTCTTGTATGAACATAGGCCAGTCACTTTTCATTAGATTTCATTTTGAAGGCCAGTTTTTGAATGATGGGAAATCACTTGAATATAGTGGGGGAAAAGAGGCCATGTCATATGTTTATCGGAAGAACTTCTGTTTTTTCGATCTGGTTCAGAGTTTTGGTATGCACTGCCAAACAAAGGATGACAAGATGTTTCATTGGTTATATCCTGGAAAAGAGATGGTTTGTGGTCTAACAATGGTTGCTTTGGACACTGATTGCAAGCAGATTAGAGAGTGTGTTGCTATTGGAAGTATAGCTGAAATGTATGTGGAGCTATATCCAAATTCTGAAAACGACGAACATGACAGGGATCCAGGCAGAGATGTTGAGATTCTGATGAGTCTGAATGCTAGTAGTGAATCAGAGGGAGCTGCGGATCATTTTGTTGCATTGGCTACTTGTCCACCTACGAACAATGATTGTGTTACAATCAGTAACTCAAAAGAGCCTGAAGAGGAAAATTCAGAGGCTGCAAATGAAAATTCAGAGGATGGAAACAAAAATTCAGAGGCTGGAAATGAAAATTCAAAGGAAGATGAAGACGAGGATAGCAGTGAGAGTGATTACTGCCCCGGTGATGACATCATTTACGATGAAGATGAAGAGGCTGTCGAGATCAACAAGAAATATAAGGAGTATAAGGCAAAGATGAAGGCTGGACAACTAGAGCACCTTGATGATGCTATGCTGGATGGCGGGCCTGCAATAGGGTGATCAAATAAGGTGGGGGAGGAAAATAATGGAAATGGTACTGCATATGAATATAGCTCTGATTTGTATGATTCTTTCGATGAGATTGGCAGTGATCATGAAGTAAAGACATTCAAGTCTAGATATAGAAGGTTAAAGGACAAAGGGGATGTACCAGAGTTTACTATTGGTATGAAGTTTGATGGCAAGGAAGAATTTAGGGAAGCAATTATCAAATATGGTCTGCATCACAAGAAGATTATCAGATTTCCAAAAAATGACTAGGCTGGAGTTAGGGCAATGTGTAATTGGCCAACATGTCCTTGGGTATGTCTTTTGAGTAAAACCACTAGATCATGTAATTGGCAGATCAGCTCTTTCCATGACATTCATTTGTGCCCGAAAAGGAAGGACAATAAGTTAGTTAACTCAACAAGAATTGCTGCCAAGTATGACATGTTAATTAGATCTAATCCAATGTGGAAGATTTCAAGCTTGCAACAACACATTCAAGAAGATATGTTTGCCAATGTGGCTACTGCTCAGGTGAAGAGAGCTAACAAGATTGTGATGAAAAGGTGGCTGGATGCAAGGAAAGGTCAATATAGCAGAATATTTGACTATCAGTTGGAGCTGTTAAGGAGTAACCCAGGTAGCACAGTAGTGGTTAAATTGGAACCAAATCAAGTGAAGCCTATCTTCCAAAGGATATATACCTGCTTAGAGGCATGCAAAAAAGGGTTCTTGGCTGGCTGCAGGAAGGTTATTTGACTTGATGGGTGCTTTTTCAAGGGAGCAACCAATGGAGAGCTTTTATGTGCCATAGGGAGGGATGCGAACAACCAGATGTACCCTTTGGCATGAGCAGTTGTTGACAAAGAGAATAATGATAGTTGGGACTGCTTTTGTTCTTTGCTTTTCAGAGATGTGAATGTGTTAGATGGTGAAGGTTGGGTGATTATATCAGATCAACAAAAGGTAATTATTGTATGTTGTATGTCATAACTTGCCTGCTTTTGCACTCTATTCGATGTCATAACTTGTCTATCACCATTACAGGGTATCATCACCGCTATTTCAAACTGGGCACTGAGGGCTGAACATAGGAATTGTGCCAGGCATATTTATGCCAACTGGAGGATGAAGTTCAAGAACAAGTAATGGCAGAAGCCATTCCGGGCTTGTGCAAAGGCTGCAAGTGTAAGCTTTTTCAACTATTGCAGAGCCAACCTTGCTCAACTTACAGTCCTTGGATCTAAAGCAATGTTAAAAACAAAACAACACTGATAAAAACACATCAGTACAACAAACAACATCACATTCCTCTTCTTTTGCACATGTAATTTAGTTGTCTCGTGCATTAGCAGCTCATCCTTCTGTTGGGAAATGTAGCTGCAATTTCAAAAAAAATTCCTACGCTCACGCAAGATCTATCTAGGAGATGCATATCAATGAGAGGGGAGGGTGTGTCCATGTACCCTCGTAGACCGAAAGCGGAAGCATTTGACAACGCGGTTGATGTAGTCGAAGTTCTTCTAGATCCGACCAATCAAGAACCGAACGTACGTCACCTCCGAGTTCTGCACACGTTCCGCTCGATGACGTCCCTCGTCCTCTTGATCCAGCAAATGTGTCGAGGAAGAAGATGAGTTCCTTCAGCACGACGGTGTGGTGACGATGATGGTGAAGTGATCCGCGCAGGGCTTCGCCTAAGCACTACGAAGATATGACCGGAGGCGTAAACTTTGGAGGGGGGCGCCGCACACGGCTAATGATTGTTGGTGTGTGTTCTAGGCCCCCCTCCTCACATATATATATATATATATATATAGGTGGGAGGGGAGGAGAGGCAGCCAGGGCGCCCTAGGGTTGGCCTCCGCCCCTAGGGGCCCGGCCTTACCCTGCACCCCCTTTCCATGTATGCATGAAGGGGAAGGAAAGAGGGGGGTGAGGGAAGGAAGTGGGAATCCTAATCCACACTTTCCTTTCCATTTCCCCCTTGCCTTCTCCTCCTCCTATAGCCTTATAGGGCACACCATCCCATTTGCGGGCTGGTGTGTTCCTTCACAAGGCCCATATGGCCCATAGGATTGTCGGGGGTACCCGAAACACCTTCTGGTGACCTGATAAGTACCTGATACCCTCCGGAACACTTCCGGTGTCCGAATACCATCGTCCTATATATCAATCTTTACCTTTAGACCATTTCGAGACTCCTCATCATGTCCATGATCTCATCCGAGGCTCCGAACAATATTCGGTCACCAAATCATAGAACTCATATAATACTATATCGTCATCGAACGTTAAGTGTGCGGACCGTACGGGTTCAAGAACTATGTAGACATGACCGAGACACTTCTCCGGTCAATAACCAATAGCGGAACCTGGAAGCGCATATTGGCTCCTAAATATTCTACGAAGATCATTATCGGTCGAACCGTTATGACAACATTCGTTATTCCCTTTGTCTATCGGTATGTTACTTGCCCGAGATTCGATCGTCGGTATCTACATACCTAGTTCAATCTCGTTACCGGCGAGTCTCTTTACTCGTTCCGTAATACATCATCCTACAACTAACTCATTAGTCACTTTGCTTGCAAGGCTTCTTATGATGTGCATTGCCGAGAGGGCCCAAAGATACCTCTCCGATACCCGGAGTGACAAATCCTAACCTCGATCTATGCCAACCCAAAAAACACCATCGGAGATACCTGTAGAGCATCTTTATAATCACCCGATTACGTTGTGACATTTGATAGCACACAAGGTATTCTGCCGGTATTCGGGAGTTGCATAATCTCATAGTCGAAGGAATATGTATTTGACATGAAGAAAGCAATAGCAGTAATACTGAATGATCAATATGCTAAGCTAATGGGTGGGTCTTGTCCATCACATCATTCTCCTAATGATGTGATCCCATTCATCAAATGACAACACATGTCTATGGTTAGGAAACTTAACTATCTTTGATTAACGAGCAAGTCTAGTAGAGGCTTACTCGGGACACAGTGTTTTGTGTATGTATGGACACATGTATTAAGTTTCTGGTTAATACAATTCTAGCATGAATAATAAACATTTACCATGATATAAGGAAATATAAATTAACAAATTTATTATTGCCTCTAGGGCATATTTCCTTCAGTCTCCCACTTGCACTAGAGTCAATAATCTAGTTCACATCGCCATGTGATTTAACACCAATAGTTCACATCTTTATGTGATTAACACCCAATGGGTTTACTAGAGTCAATAATCTAGTTCACATCACTATGTGATTAACACCCAAAGAGTACTAAGGTGTGATCATGTTTTGCTTGTGAGACAAGTTTAGTCAACGGGTCTGCCACATTCAGATCCGTATGTATTTTGCAAATTTCTTTGTCTACAATACTCTACATGGAGCTACTCTAGCTAATTGCTCCCACTTTCAATACGTATCCAGATTGAGACTCAGAGTCATCTGGATCGGTGTAAAAGCTTGCATCGACGTAACTATTTACGACGAACTCTTTATCACCTCCATAACCGAGAAATATTTCCTTTGTCCTCTTTAGGTACCTAAGGATAATTTTGACCGTTGTCCAGTGATCTACTCCTGGATCACTATTGTACCCCCTTGACAAACTCATGGCAAGGCACACAATAGGTCTGGTACACAGCATGTCATACTTTATAGAACCTATGACTGAGGCATATGGAATGACTTTCATTCTCTCTCTGTATTCTGCCGTGGTCGGGTTTTGAGTCCTACTCAACTTCACAACTTGTAACACAAGCAAGAACCCTTTCTTTGAATGATCCATTTTGTACTTCTTCAGAACTTTATTAAGGTATGTGCTTTGTGAAAGTCCTATTAAGCATCTCGATCTATCACTATAGATCTTGATGCCCAATATATAAGCAGCTCCACCGAGGTCTTTCATTGAAAAATTCTTATTCAAGTATCCTTTTCTGCTATCCAGAAATTCTATATCATTTCTGATCAACAATATGTCATCCACATATAATATCAGAAATGCTACAGAGCTCCCACTCACTTTATTGTAAATACAGGCTTCACCGTAAGTCTGTATAAAACCATATGCTTTGATCATCTCATCAAAGTGTATATTCCAACTTCGAGATGCTTACACAGGTCCATAGTTGGATCGCTGGAGTTTGCACACTTTGTTAGCACCTTTAGTATCGAAAAAACCTTTTGGTTGCATCATATACAACTCTTCTTTAAGAAATCCATTAAGGAATGCAGTTTTGACATCCATTTGCCGGATTTCATAAAATGCGGCAATTGCTAACATGATTCGGACAGACTTAAGAATCTCTACGAGTGAGAAAATCTCACCGTAGTGAACACCTTGAACTTGTTGAAAACCTTTTGCGACAAGTCAAGCTTTGTAGATAGCAATACTACCATCAATGTCTGTCTTCCTCTTGAAGATCCATTTATTCTCAATGGCTTGTCGATCATTGGGCAAGTCCACCAAAGTCCACACTTTGTTCCCATACATGGATCCTATCTCAGATTTCATGGCCTCAAGCCATCTGTCGGAACGTGGGCTCATCATAGCTTCTCATAGTTCGTAGGCTCACCATGGTCTAATAACATGACTTCCAGGACAGGATTACCGTACCACTCTGGTGCAGAACGTGCTCTGTTTGACCTACGAGGTCCAGTAGTAACTTGATCCGAAGTTTCATGATCATCAGCATTAGCTTCCTCTCTAGTTGGTGTAGGCATCACGGGAACGGATTTCACTGATTGCTACTTTCCAATTCGAGAGAAGGTACAATTACCTCATTAGGTTCTACTTTCCTCCCACTCACTTTTTTCGGGAGAAACTCCTTCTCTAGGAAGTTTCCATTCTTGGGAACAAAGATCTTGCCTTCGGATCTGTGGTAGAAGGTGTACCCCATTGTTTCCTTAGCGTATCCTATGAAGACGCACTTCTCCGATTTGGGTTCGAGCTTATCAGGCTGAAGCCTTTTAAGTTCGAGCTTATCATACGATGTCGTCTAAATGGATCTAGACGGTGCCCCATTTAATGCGAATGCAGCTGTCTCTAATGCATAACCCCAAAACGATAGTGGTAAATCGGTAAGAGACATCATAGATTGCACCATATCTAATAAGGTGCGGTTATGACGTTCGGACACACCATTATGTTGTGGTGTTCAAGGTGGCATGAGTTGTGAAACTATTCCACATTGTTTTAAATGAAGGCCAAACACTACTAGGAAAAGGGCTATAGATGGAATGGCCACTAATGGCGCACCAGACATGTGGTGCGCCATTGCTATGTAGCAGTGGCGCACCATGTGCTGGTGCGCCATTAGTGTGACACACGGTGCGCCATTAGTAACAATTTTTTTTGCCAGACATACTAATGGCACACCAGGGCACAGTGCGCCATTACTAGTTCTAACTAGTAATGGCGCACCAGCCACATAGTGCGCCACTACAATATTTTTTTTTATTTTTCAAAACTACTAATGGCGCACCTGGGGCAGTGCGCCATTACTAGTTTAAGCTAGTAATGGCGCACTGCTCCCTGGTGCGCCATTAGTGTCTTTTTTTTGCAAAACTACTAATGGCGCACCACCAGCAGGTGCGCCATTAGTAACCAGGGTTACTAATGGCGCATTAGGTGGTAGTGCACCATTAGTAACCTGGGACGAGCTAGATATTTTGGACAGCCACACCTACCCACTCACTTTCCCCACTTCATTCTCTCCTCCCTCCTCCAAGCTTGTCTCGGCTGCCTCCTCCTCCTCACCTCATTTGCACCATAAATTCATCCAAATTACGTGGTTAAACCCCCTTTTTTTGATAGGTAAGTAAGGGGGAAGCTATCTTTATGTTGTTCTCCCTCCAACAACGTGCACATGCACTTTTTATGTCCTAGCTAGATCTATGTATGTTTGTGGTGTTGCATATGTTTGTGGTGTTGCATATATGTTTGTGTTTGCAGGTACCGGTATTTGAAATGCGATAGTTGCCAATATTTTGCCGGAATGTTGATTCATTTCCGTTTCGGCGAGAATTTTGGCACTATGCATTCTTTTTGGTCCTATTTTTAGGGAAAGTCATGCCAAATTTTTTCTTGGTTCTAAAATATCGTTTTGCTCTACCCCGCAGGCGACCATGGTCCGCACGATGACCGAAGGCATCGTGAATAGGTTTTTGAGCTCCGCGAAGGCCGAGATGCTTGAAAAGAACGAGACGGAGATAAGATGTCCGTGTCGAAGATGCAAGCTGAAGAGCCTTATTGCGGACCCGGATTCCGGGCAGGTGCGGGACCACCTGCTCTTGCGTGGTTTCATGGATGGCTATCGGTGGCAAGGTGATGAAGATGACTATGAAGTCGTCCATGGGGGTCGGGCAAGAAATGAGGATGGGCAGCAAGACAACCACCGCGGCTCGGGCGGGCGAGAAGACGAAGAATCTCCAGGACATGATCACGACGGTGATGCTGTACACAGTCATCATGTAGAAGATGCCGGACATGATGATGAGGAAGATGCGGGAGCAGACGAAGGGCATGATCATGAAGATGAAGATGCCGGCGGAGCAGACGACGATGGACCATCGATGGGCTGGGTGCAGGACCCTCATATTCAAGAGCTGCTTCTCAAGCAGACGGATAACGCAAGAGCTGCCGCCCGAGAGAAAGCCAAGCTGGATCAACTGGAGATAGACGCGGTTACTCCATTGTATGAAGGATGCAGGCCCGAGGATACCCGCCTGAAAGTAACGCTCATGGCTCTGGAGATGAAGGTAAAGCACAAAATGACCGACGCATGCTTCGACGAGAACATGTCATTCTGGCACGAACGTCTTCCCAAGGGGAACAAGTGCCCGACCAGTTTCGAGGAGGCGAAGAAAATCGTGTGTCCTCTGGATTTACCGCACGTGAAATACCATGTGTGCATGAACAATTGCATCATTTATCGGGACGAGCACGCGGAGTCTACCATATGTCCGGTGTGCGGCGTCACTCGATACAAGAAGAGGAAGAAAGCTCCTCGAAAAGTGGTGTGGTACTTTCCGATCACTCCTCGTCTGCAGCGGTATTTCGCGGACCCTAAGGTAGCAAAGCTCCTGCGTTGGCACGCGGATAGGGAGGAGAAGAAGCGAGAAGATGACGCAAATGATCCGGAGATAAATAAAAAAGACAAGATGCTGAGTCACCCTAAGGATGGGAGCCAGTGGCAAGCGTTGAACTTCGAACACCCAGAATTTGGGAACGATCCAAGGAACATCGTGCTGGGCGCGAGCACCGATGGAGTCAATCCGTTTGGCAGCCAGAGAAGCACACATAGCACCTGGCCTGTGTTTGTGTGGATGTACAACCTTCCCCCTGGTTGTGCATGAAGAGGAAGTACATTCACATGAGTATGCTAATTGAAGGGCCGAAACAACCAGGGAACGACATCAATCTGTATCTGGGGCTGCTGGAAGAGGAGCTAGACACGCTGTGGAAAACGCCAGCCAATACGTGGGACGCCGCAGAGAAAGAATATTTCCCTATGAGAGCCGCACTGCTCACGACGGTGCACGACTATCTCGGTTTCGGATATCTCGCGGGGCAGGTGGTCCACGGATTTTCTGGATGCGTCAGGTGCATGGATGACACAACGTATCGCCAGCTAGATAGAGATCCCGGGTCTTCGAAAACCGTGTTCATGGGACATCGAAGGTGGCTTCGCGACGATGACCCGTGGAGGAAACGCAAGGATCTGTTCGATGGTGAAACCGAACCCCGAAGACGCCCGCGTACGAGGAGCGGCGAGGAAATAGACGAGCTGTTGAAAAATTGGAAAGATTGCCCACTGCCGGGAAAGAAGCAAAAGGCGCCAGAGCCGGGAAAGAAGCGAAAGGCGCCAGAGCCACTGCTGAAGGTATGGAAAACGAGGTCTGTTTTCTGGGACTTGCCGTACTGGAAGATCCACCGTGTGCCTCACAGCCTTGATGTCATGCATATCACGAAGAACGTGTGCGAGAGTCTGCTTGGTACCCTGCTCAACATGCCAGAGAGGACCAAAGATGGGCCGAAAGCAAGGGCAGACTTGAAATCAATGGGCATCAGGGAGGAGCTTCACGCTAATGATGATGATGATGATGAGGCGAAGCAGGACACGGAAAGTCGTCGCAAAGGCAAAAAGGCCAAGAAGACCGGAAATGACTTCCCTCCCGCGTGCTTCACTCTAAGTCAGGAGGAGATCGATCAGTTTTTCACCTGCCTCGTAGGAGTAAAACTTCCTTACGGTTACGCGGGGAAGATAAGCAGATACCTAGACTCAGTGAAGCAGAAGTTCAGCGGGATGAAGTCTCACGACTGTCACGTGCTGATGACGCAGATACTTCCAGTTGCAATCCGTGGGATCATGGACGCGCACGTCCGTGAAACGCTATTTGGCCTATGCAACTTTTTCGACGTCATCTCTCGGAAGTCGGTTGGCGTGAGGCAACTCAGAAGGCTACAGGAAGAGATCGTGGTGATACTATGCGAGCTTGAGATGTACTTCCCTCCCGCATTCTTCGACGTTATGGTGCATCTGCTGGTCCATATCGTGGAGGATATCATCCAACTCGGGCCGACGTTCCTGCACAGCATGATGCCGTTCGAAAGGATGAATGGTGTCATCAAAGGATACGTTCGCAACATGTCACGTCCAGAGGGAAGCATAGCCAGGGGCTTTCTGACCGAAGAGTGCATCTCCTACTGCACGAATTATCTAGGCATCGAGAACCCCGTTGGTCTGCCCGTCAACAGGCACCTCGGCAGGCTCGCTGGATGGGGTCACCGTGAGGGTCGCCGCGAAATGCATGTCGACTTCGATGGTCGACTCGCCGACTTTGAAAGAGCAAACCTAGTCGCGCTACAACACATAGACGTGGTCGATCCTTGGGTGGTAGAGCACAAAACGTTTATTGAGAAGACGTACAATGACCGAGGCCAACAGAGGACGGACGGAGATATAATCAAAGAGCACAACTCATGTTTCACGCGTTGGTTCAAGCAGAAGCTTCTGTCGTACCCTTTACATGAGGATTCTTCCGCGGAAGAACAACTCATATTCGCCTTGTCACAGGGCGCCGAGCACAACCTGATGACGTATGAGGCGTACGATATCAACGGCTACACATTCTACACCGAGGACAAGGACATGAAGAGCGATGGTTATCAGAACTCCGGGGTAACGATGGAATCCTACACCGGTAACGACAAGGACAGATACTACGGAAGGATCGAGGAGATCTGGGAGCTGAGCTACGCTGGAGAGAAGGTCCCGATGTTCCGTGTCAGATGGGCCAAGAGCGTCATAAAAGAAGACCGGTATTTCACCACCATGGTTATACCCGAAGCCAAATCCAAGACCGCAGGCGCGAACGTCACCGCGAAAAATGAGCCATGGGTACTGGCTTCCCAAGTGGACCAATGCTTCTTCATTACCGACCCATCAAAGCCCAGTCGTGTTGTCGTGAGGAGAGGCAAAAGGAAGATCATCGGAATGGATGGAGTCGCCAATGAGCAAGACTTCGACAAGTACGGCGACCCGAAGATGGAACATGACGACGACGATGAAGTATCAGCATACACCACAAGAAGAAGCAGGACCACCCTACCTAAAGGACGTCCGTTCAAGAGAAGAACTCCATTTACGAAAAATAAGGGCAAGAAGATTGTGAACAGATAGCTAGCTAAGATCGATTGTATTTAAATTGTAGCCTTCATTTCTCGATTGTATTTCATGGGCACTTTTTGAACTCATGAATGTTTTTAAATTTCATGGACACTCGATCTCGATCCCCCTCCATCTCGATCGCTATCCCACCTCGCCAGATTCGGTCCCCCTCGCCGCCGAGCACCCCCCGCACCATCTCCCCCGCTCCACCGGCCGCCGCCGCCGACCCCCCGCACCCTCCCCCACTCCACCGCCGCCGACGACCCACCGCACCCTCCCCCGCTCCACCGGCCGCCGCCGCCGACCCCTAGCCCGCACCCTCCCCCACTCCACCGTCGCCGACGACCCACCGCACCCTCCCCCGCTCCACCGGCCGTCGCCGCCGACCCCCGGCCCGCACCCTCCCCCACTCCACCGCCGCCGACGACCCCCCGCACCCTCTCCCCCGCACCCTCCCCGGCCCGCTCCACCGTCACAAATGAATGCAACTAAATTTGCAAAAAAAAGCAAATTTGATTATATTTTCAAATAACAAATTTGATGATATTTTTTAAAAAATCATTACTGTTTTTATAAAAAATATTACTGTTATGATTTAAACAAGTTTGAACATATTTAAACACAAATAAATATCAAACAGCATTTTAAATGCATAAAAACAAAAATTGGGGAGCCTGGGAATCGAACCCAGGACCTCCTAGTGTGTGTGCTGCGTGCTGACCAGTCGGGCTAGTGGGCGTGTTCTGATGGAGATAGGGTTAGGTGGAATATAACCTGACCAGTCGGGCTAGTAATTAAAACAAAATTCTAATGGCGCACCAGGGGGAGGTGCGCCATTAGAATCGACGTACTTATGGCGCACTAGGGGGAGGTGCGCCATTGCTAACCCACTCCACTTGTTCCCCTCGCACTGTGGCCTCCCTCCCTCCCTCGCCAGATCCCCCACTCGACCCCAACCGTACGCCGCCGCCCCCTTGCTCCGCCCCCTCCGTCCGCCGCGCCTGCACGCCGTCGGCGACGCTGCCGCCGCTGTGGTCTTGCGCTGCCTCGACGCCGCCGCCCCGACCCCCGCGGGACTCCACCCCGCCGCCCCCGCGCCCCCCAACGGGATCGGCCGAGCGCGCGCCGCCCGCTCCTCTCCTCTCCTCCTCCCTCCGACGAGCGAGGGCCTCCTCCGGCCCCTGCAGCAGCCGGCGAGCGCGGCCCCGACGCGCCCATCCCGCCTGCCCCTGCCGTCCTCCGCCACCGGCCCCTGCTCTCCTTCGACCGCGGCGAGCGAGGACCCGGACGAGCTCGGACCCCGACCGCGACCCCTTCGCCGACCCCGACCCCTCCGGCGACCAGGTACCTCTCCTCCTTCCTCCTTCCTCCCTCTCCCCACCATTCCCCATTCCCTCCCTCCCTCCCCTCGACCGTGGCAGTGTAGGTCATATGACAGGGTAGTCCATGGATTCAAACTAGCTAAAGGAGATTCCAAACTACCGAACCTTTAGGTTAACAACTCAACACAAACCAATCCCTGAAGCAAAAACTCAACACAAACCAAGTGCATTATTTTTGTGACTGTTTTCATGTTTGCAGAACCAATATTTTTGTGCCAACAATCAGTTTACTCCCTCATGCCAACAGCCACTCATTTTTCAGTTAACTCCTTACAGTTCAGATCATATTTTGATTGTCACCAATAGTGGACTTTTAAGGCTTTTTTAGAGGCAATACTAGTGGATATTAGGCCTTTTTATAGGCAATAATAGTGGAATTTTAGGCTTTTTTTGGAGGAGTGTGTTTCATGCTGGCCTACAGTGATGAATTAGTCAGAATTGTGTATGATTGTGCCTAAAGTACATAATTTAAAGATACAGACAAAATAATTAGGGGAGCATGTGTGAATCTAAAGTATATTGTCAACTTCCAACATTTGCTCTGTTGTCCATGTGGTTGATGATGATGATGATGATGATGATGCATAGTAGTTTTATGTTGTTGTAGTAGTTGTAGTTGTAGATACAGTAGCAGTATCATGTTGTTATTACTTCCATTAGGGCATCTGTTGGTTCATTAATCTTAAGCCCATTATTCCATGGAATAGCTGAACTATAATACTATTATTCATTTATGATAGTTTGTGAGATACAGAAATAGATAAATTTAAGTTTGTAATGGCTAACAGCCAGACATGTGAATCTGTTCTTGATACTCCTTTTCCCTTTTCTTAGAATCATCATATACAAATTAGAACCTTTCTAACATCTGCATATTTCAGGTTTCCGAGGAGGTAAAGGAAGTGAAGTCCAGACAGTGCAGCAGCAGCAACACCTCCAAGGTGAGAAATATGTTCCTATTTATCTTTTTTTGCTCAAGTTCTTCAGTACATCATATAATATAGAGAAGTGCAGATCAAGTGGTGCAATCATATACATCTGGCCACTTATTTGCTCCAATGGCACAAACTTGAGCTGCTAGCATAAAAAGTGTTGCAGGCGACAGACAGTGAGGAGCTACTGTCAAAAACTTGAGCTACTGTAAAAAAATTCAGTTATGGCATCTAGAATTATGTCAGTTTTGTTTTGTAACTAGAAGACCAAAGTGTTAGGAATTCTGTCCAAACTGTAGTTTTCAGTATTCTGTCCAAACTGAAAACTGTTAAAAAGACCATGTGTTTTTTGGTCAAAATCTGCATGTAAAACTGAAATAATCAGTCATAAAGAATATCCTCAAGACCATGTGTTTCTTGGATTTCTGTAATGATGATGGAACATTATAAAGCATTGTACTCCAGTGTGTATGAAGGATACAAAAAATTTAGCAACTTCTCTGATTTTATAAAGTTGTTCTTATATGGGTGAAACTTCACTTGTTTTTAGGCTAGTGCAGGGTGTTGCTTTATTGTGATGCCTCTGAATTACTTGTGATCACATTGAGAAAGACTTGCAAAGATGATGATCATCTTTTACAGAAAACAATTTCTGTAAACACGTCAGTAACTTTGCTAGTTTGCTGGGTTTTGTCTCCGACCATTGTGTCGTGATGAATTTGCAGGTACCCCGAGAGGCCCTTGAGTTTGCTGGAATGTCGATTAACTTCCGTTCCGGCAAATTCGGGTACTCCATATGTCCTATTTTCAGCAAAGGTCATGCTGAAATTTTCCGTGAATTTTAGCATGACTTTGCTAAAAATAGGACATATGGGGTACTTGCGACTAATGCATGGGCCGGGGTATCTTAGTACTTAGTTAAGTAGGATCAACTGCCCCGCCATTCTTGCTGCATTAAACCATAGGTGGCAATAGAGCCAAGTGATTACGCCCAACTTAGAATTCTCCTTAGCATCGATAAACCCTAGATGATAAACCCAACATAGGTGGCAATAGAGCCAAGTGATTAGTGCCAAGTGATTAGGCCCAACCTAGGGTGCCTCGGCATCGATAAACCCTAAATGATGAAAACTTAACTTAGCATTTAGGGTGCCTCGGCGTCGACAAACCCTAAATGATGAAACCTTGGCTTCTATAGGGTGCCTCGGTGTCGATGAGAACCTAAATGATGTACGCTTAGGCTTTTAGGGTGCCTCGGCGTCGACAAACCCTAAATGATAAAAGCTTAGCTTTTAGGATGCCTCGGTGTCGACAAACCCTAAATGATGAGACCATGATCTTGTTCCTTGACAATAACCAACTTTTTGACCAAACTTTTTTCCTATTTAGAGCGAAACATGGCCCACAACGATGAGGCCGGCGGTTCGGGCGGCAAGCAATTCTGGGAGCTGTCCCAGGAGATGGAGGAAGAACCTCACCGCTATGAGGACGCCGCGGAAGACACCGATCCTGACTACACAACCCCTAGTGGCGTCGGGGATGACACCACTGATGGTGCCGCCGAGGATGCCACCACTGATGATGGCGGCGCACGCACAGATGGCAGCCAACCGAAGAGGCAACGGAAGGACCGGCGCCCGAACGTGCTCGGCACCGTCAAGGAGGAATTTACTGAAGTGAACTCCGACGGGCATCCAACGGCGCCCAAACATGTAGTCAAGGGGTACTCGGTTCAGCTCGGGTGCATTCTCCGGAGCACCGTCTCGATCAACACCGAGAACCTAAGGCATAAGGACCGAGGGAATTTGCGCAGCCTCCTCTTCACGAAGCTGCACGAACGATACAAGTTCCCCGATGAGTTTGCAAACACACGCCTCTCAGGGAATAAAGTGAACAGTGCCGCCCTCACGAGGATGAGCACGGCCCTGTCTACATGGAGAAGCACGGTGAAGGCAATGATTGAAAAAGGTGATAGTTATGAGAAGATCAAGGCGAAATATCCTTTGATGAGCGAAGATGACTACAAGGAGTTCAAGATCAAGTGCGAGAGCAGCGCAACCTCCGAATCAAGTCAGTGGGGGAAAGAAATGCGGCAGTTGAACTTAGGGGTCCACCAACTCGGTCCCGGCGGTTACAGAGTGGCGGAGCCTATATGGGACAAGGAGGACGCGGAGCGTGCCGAGCAAGGCCTACCGCCCCGCTTCGAGAAATTCCGTGACAAGCAGACCAGGAACTTTGTCAGGGCCCGGTACAAGGAGGACCCGGTAACAAAGGAGCTTACCACGGATCCGAAGACCAGGGCGCTTGAGCTTGTTCTGGTAAGGAATACACCCCCGCGTAATTAGCTCCATATGGTTGCATTCTAATTAATGAAGCCAAATTTCTAAATGGTTCACATTCCTTCCGCAGGAGGCTGAAAGCAGTAGCGCGGGGTCATCTCAGAGCTCCCCTTTTGACACCCCTTTAAATAGGGCGTTGAACGTAATGAAAAACAAGGATAAGCTCAGTAAGCCGTCGTCAGCTGGTCGTGTGGCCGGCAAAGGCTTGTCCACAAAATGGTCGTCATACTATACCGCTGGTGGGCGAAAGGAGAAAAAGACCAGCTCGGAAAGCCAGTCGCGCGAGGTTCAAGAACTCAAGGCACAAGTGGCGCGGATTCCGGAGATTGTCCAAGAGCAAGTGCAACAACAACTGGGAACGACGCTCACCGCCATTGTGCCTACCTTGATTCAGGGGCTGACGACGTGGATTGCGGGCGGCCAACAGGGGCCTCCCCCGGTTCCCAGCTTCACGGCCAGCAACTCGCACAACGCGCAGGCGGCGCCATTGGTGTCTCCGGCGGAGGCGGTATTCGTGTCTCCGGCGCCGGCACGGGCATTGGAGCTTAATGCACCCGGGTGTACGCCGGCCGGCACCTCGCCAGCAAGCGGCCCCTCCGTCAGTTGCACGCGCACGCCCGCCGTTGGCGGTGCCTCGACATTAGCCGAGCTCGACGGCATCACGGTAACTAAGCCTCTCGGCCGATGACTTCATCTCCTTGCCTTTGACTGGGCATCCCTGACGCCCTACATGTTTTCGCAGGGCGCCACCGATGTTCCTTGCACTCTCCTGCACTTCGTGGGCGGCGAGTTGGTCGATGTCGCCAAGGGCAGAATCGTTCAACCGGGCAACCGCGTGTTCCACGGTAATCCGATGCCACCCACCTTGTATAGGGTTGAACTGGTTCGGGTGCTGCCAGGCTGCGACGAGTTGTTACCTCCGATTCGACCCGCTGGGGCCGACGAAGATGATGTGATGACCCTCAGCGCCTGTGTAAGCTGGCCCCTGCTTTGGCCGAAGAGCCAGATTCGTTTGGGGGCGGGGGACACCACCCCACAGACAAGACCGCCAGTCGTGCCAGCGCCAAGCCATGGCAAGAACGCCGCAACGCTACCGGACATGCCGGACATCCCTATGGCACAGGATCCGGACATGCATATGGCACAGGATCCGGACGACGACGACAACGACGACGGTACATTTACCAACGTCGATAAGTACTTTGCCGAACATGGGTACGGTGACGAGTTCTGCGGGCCTCCTTCTCAAGAACCCAACCCTCAAAAAGACGACCGCGATCTAGCTGGTACGGCGGAGAAACCCAATTGCAACAGGCGTCGTCTGGCGTTCAGTTCTCAGGAGACGCCTCCAGCTGCCGCCTTCACCGAGCCTCAGATAGCTGAGGTGCCAAATATTATCAGCCCCAACACGCTCAAGAAGGCGGTCTGTGAGCAGAACTCGATCCCATTACAGCAGATCAGGAAGAAGGGACGGAAACGAAAGACTAACAAGGGCGCCAGTGCGAGCCAGCCGGCACCGAGTACGATCCGTGCTCAGGACGGGCCACCTTCACCTAAGGATATCTCGAGGAGGGTGCATGTGGCGGGTAGGCCGATGCTACCGACAAATATGCTCAATGCTGCAACCGGTGCTATGCGGAGTCTGCATGACAGTGTTCTTTCTTTGGAGAAGCGGCGTCTCAGAGAGAATGATGTGGCATACCCGGTTTTCGTGGCCAAGGTGCCAGAGGGCAAGGGCTTTGTGGATAGCGCCGTCGGGGGTACGATCGTCCTGCGGTTTGATGACATCTTTGCTATGCTTAACCTTCATCCGCTGCACTACACCTTCGTTCGGCTGTTTTCGCTGAGTATGGAGATGCGGATCATTAGAGACAAGACCCCGGACATTGTGATAGTCGACCCCTTCTACATGCGTGCCAAGATCTTGGGCAGCGCTGGGGACCGGCAAGTCGCGAGTTCACACCTCGAAGGCGTCATTCTGGCAAACCCAGATAAGGATAACTTCCTCGTGCCTTACTTTCCCGAGTAAGTCATCTCCTAACCGCCCCGTAACATATGATTTCTTAGATTTCGATCGTTCTTTTTTTTCTAACATTCCGTGTTCTGTGCAGTGACACACATTGCACACTCATCCTCTTAAGCCCGAAATATTCCATGGCCACGTATTTCGACCCGGACCGTGACTCCAAGATAGACTACACAAATATCAAGAAAGTTCTTGATGATGCTCTCCCCGGCTACGCCGCATCTGGAGGCACCTTTAAGAGGCCAGTTCGTAGGTACGGCAGGCACGTGTTCACCCACAATACGACGTTCCCCTGCGTCAAGCAGCCGCCTGGCGGTCAGAAGGATGCCTACTACGCCCTCCATCACATGCGGGCGATCGTGCGGGACCATAATCACCTTCTGCTACCAAATAATCTCAAAGATTGGGCCGCAAGCTTGGCGGCAATCCAGGACGCGGACATCCGACAAGAATTCTTTCGCATCCAGTCGGAGTTTGCAGAAATCATCCATCAAGATGTCCTTCGTACCTCGGGGCAGTTCTACCTCAAATTTCAACCGTCCAACAGCGAGATAGACACAACGCTACAAATGCAGGCTGACAACGCCCGCGACTTCATGACCATCACGACAGACGGCGGCTTCATCCACGCTCCGGTCCCATGAGTCGAGTCGAAAGTAGTGATGCTATGTGTAGTTCTGAAACATTCATTAGCTCATGTTGTAATTAAACTTTAGTGAACTTGTATGTCTCTTTGGTTTGGACAGTCGTTCAACTTAGATGTAATCGATGCTATTTGTTAGTAGGACCATGAATCATGCTATTAATGTCTTGCTTTTCTCTTCCGATCCTTTTGTTGCATACTTATATATTGCTTATGTATTGTCTGTTGTTTGGCTAGTGCATAGAGATGCCGTCGTATGTCGTGTACAAGGGTAAGGTTCCCGGAGTCTACGACGACTGGGAGGAGTGTCGGAGACAGGTTCCCCGTTTCAGCGGTAACAGTTACAAAGGGTACACCACTAGGGCGGAGGTGGAATCTAGATACGCGCGCTATCTAGCGGGAGAGAGGAGGGAGCGTTGGAGGAACCGGGAAGACCAGTTTCATCGTGATGATGCTCATCGTGATGACCACAGCTCTCTTCTATGTGATGGTAGTTTAGATGATCGATATCGACTTGTAATGTGAAGACAAACTCACTACTCGCGGTCTCGAGACTTGTAATGTTCTATCTTTGTTCGGTCTTTTGAATTCGGAGACTAATATGATGAATTGTATTCGGAGACTAATCTTCTATTGTATTCGATGAATCTGCTGTTGCTGTGTCCTGCTGCTTATATTCCGTCCAATAATATATTTTGTAATCTGTGCAAAAATCAGAAAAGAAAAAATAATAATCCCTAATATACATACTAATGGCGCATCACGCCAACGTGCGCCATTAGTATGCCAAAGGATACTAATGGCGCATCACCCAGCAGTGCACCATTAGTATGCCGAAGAATACTAATGGCGCATCACACCGCAGTGCGCCATTAGTATGGCAAAGCACATGGGTATATATGGCCCCCTAGGAGGCATACTAATGGCGCACCGTGGCCTATACTAATGGCGCGCTGCCCGGTGCTCCATTAGAATAACAGATACTAATGGCGCACCAGCGATACACCATTAATAAAAAATACTAGTGGCGTGGTTCTAGTGGCGCACCAGTAGTGCACCATTAGTAGGCAAAACTGGTGCGCCACTAGTAAGCCTTTTTCTAGTAGTGAAACTCGTAAATCAAATATTCGCCTTCGCGATCTGATCATAGAAACCTTATTTTCTTGTTACGATGATTCTCCACTTCACTCTGAAATTCTTTGAACTTTTCAAATGTTTCAGACTTGTGTTTCATTAAGTAGATATACCCATATCTGCTTAAATCATCTGTGAAGGTTGGAAAATAATGATACCCGCCACGAGCTTGAACACTCATTGGACCACATACATCGGTATGTATTATTTCCAATAAGTCATTAGCTCGCTTCATTCTTCCGGAGAATGGAGTTTTAGTCATCTTGCCCATGAGGCATTGTTCACAAGTGTCAAATGATTCATAATCAAGTGATTCAAAAGCCCATCTGCATGGAGTTTCTTCATGCGTTTTACACCAATATGACCTAAACAGAAGTGCCACAAATATGTTGCACTATCATTATTAACTTTGCATATTTTGGCATCAATATTATGAATACGTGTATCACCACAATCGAGATTCAATAAACCATTTATATTGAGTGTATGACCATAGAAGGTTTTATTCACATAAACAGAACAACAATTATTCTTTGATTTAAATAAATAACCGTATTGCAATAAACATGATCCAATCATATTCATGCCCAACGCAAACACCAAATAACATTTATTATAGGTTCAATTCAAATCCCGAAGGTAAAGAGAGTGTGTGATGGTGATCTTATCAACCTTGGAATCACTTCCAACACACATCGCCACTTCACCCTTAACTAGTATCTGTTCATTTTGCAACTCTTGTTTTGAGTTTACAAATCTTAGCAACTGAACCGGTATCAAATACCCAGCGGCTACTATGAACACTAGTAAAGTACACATCAATAACATGTATATCAAATATACCTTTGTTCACTTTGCCATCCTTCTTATCCGCCAAGGTTTTTTGGGGCAGTTCCGCTTCCAGTGACCATTTCCTTTGCACTAGAAGCACTCAGTTTCAGGTTTGGGTCTAGCTTTGGGCTTCTTCACGGGAGTGACAACTTGCTTGTCATTCTTCTTGAAGTTCCCTTTCTTTCCCTTGGCCTTTTTCTTGAAACTAGTGGTCTTGTTAACCATCAACACTTGATGCTATTTCTTGATTTCTACCTTCGCCGATTTCGGCATCGCGAAGATCTTGGGAATCGTTTTGTCATCCCTTGCATATTATACTTCATCACGAAGTTCTAGTAGGTTGGTGATAGTGACTAGAGAACTCTGTCAATCACTATCTTATCTGGAATATTAACTCCCACTTGATTCAAGCGATTGTAGTACCCAGACATTCTGAGCACATGCTCACTAGTTGAGCTATTCTCCTCCATCTTGTAGGCAAAGTACTTGTCAGAGGTCTCATACCTCTCGACACGGGCATGGGTCTGAAATACCAATTTCAACTCTTGGAACATCTCATATGCTCTGTGGCGTTCAAAACGTTTTTGAAGTCCTGGTTCAAAGCCATAAAGCATGGTGCACTAAACTATCAAGTAGTCATCATACTGAGCTTGTCAAACATTCATAACGTCTGCATCTACTCCTGCAATAGGTCTGTCACCTAGCGGTGCATAAAGGACAAAATTCTTCTGTGCAGCAACGAGCATAATCCTCAGATCACTGACCCAGTCCGCATCATTGCTACTATCATCTTTCAACTTTTCTCTAGGAACATATCAAAAAATATATAGGAGCTATATCGCGAGCTATTGATCTACAACATAGATATGCAAATACTATCAGGACTAAGTTCATGATAAATTAAGTTCAATTAATCAATTACTTAAGAACTCCCACTTAGATAGACATCCCTCAAGTCATCTAAATGATACGTGATCCAAATCAACTAAACCATGTCCGATCATCACGTGAGATGGAGTAGTCATCAATGGTGAGCATCTCTATGTTGATCATATCTACTATATGATTCATGTTCGACCTTTCGGTCTCCAGTGTTCCGAGACCATGTCTGTATATGCCAGGCTCGTCAAGTTTAACCCGAGTATTCCGCTTGTGCAAAACTGTCTTGCACCCATTGTATGTGAACGTATAGTCTATCACACCCGATCATCACGTGGTTTCTCAACACGATGAACTGTCGCAACGGTGCATACTCAGGGAGAACACTTATACCTTTAAATTTAGTTAAGGGATCATCTTATAATGCTATCGCCGTACTAAGCAAAATAAGATGCATAAAAGATAAACATCACATGCAATCAAAATATGTGACATGATATGGCCATCATCATCTTGTGCTTTTGATCTCCATCTCCAAAGCATCGTCATGATTTCCATCGTCACCAGCTCGACACCTTGATCTCCATCGTTGCTTCGTGGTCGTCTCGCCAACTATTGCTTCCACAACTATCGCTAACACATAGTGATAAAGTAAAGCAATTACATGGCGTTTGCATTTCATACTATAAAGAGACAACCATAAGGCGCCTGCCGATTGTCAGATATCTTACAAAACATGATCATCTCATACAATAACATATATCACATCATGTCTTGACCATGTCACATCACAACATGCCTGGCAAAAACAAGTTAGGCGTCCTCTACTTTGTTGTTGCAAAGTTTACGTGCTGCTACGGGCTTCTAGCAAGAACCGCTCTTACCTACGCATCAAACCACAATGGTGTTTCGTCAAGTTTGTTGTTTTAACCTTCTTCCACTACTAGGGAAAAGCTTATAGGTAGACGCTTACTAGTAGCACGGGTTTATACCCCTTGCAACTGCTACTTACTAGTAGCGTGGGTTTTTACCCCTCACTACTACTAAGTTGATAGTAGTAGCGCGGGGTTTTACCCCTCGCTACTACTAAGCGGCCTCTACCATGCCCCCCCAGGACATGCCATAGTAGTAGCGAGGGTTATAAACCTGCGCTACTACTAAGTTGATAGTAGTAGCGCGGGTTTTTACCCCTCGATACTAGTAAGCGGTCTCTACCGTGCCCCCCGCGGACATGCCATAGTAGTCGTGAGGGCTATAAACCCGCGCTACTACTAAGTACTGGGTTTTTTAACAGTCCTGAAATCCCCATCTCCTCGTCCAAATCACTCCTCTCCCCCGTCCCTCTCCTCCTCTCTCTCTCCATAGGCTCTCCCATGGCGCTCCTGCCCATGCGTGTCTCCTCATCCATGGCGCCCAACGAGGCTGCCGCCTCATGCCGCTGGCATCCAGGAGCTCGCTGGTCTTCCCCCTCGCCTCCCGCCACCACACCAGAGCATCTCACCACCAACGACTAGCCCAGGTGCTCCCTCCATCTCCTTCCTCTCTCCCTTCTTTCTCTTTTTCCCTCTGCCCTCTGGTTATACTCGCCCTCCCATGTCCATCCCCGTGCAGGTCATCGCCATGGATGAACAAGAGCTCTCTGCCTTGGCCATGAAGAGGAGCCCCACACCGCCGCCTTGCTCTGCCTGGATCCGGCCCCACTCCAGCAACTGCCACCGTATCTGGTCTGCCGCTGCCCGTCCACGCCATTGGAGACCCCTACCGTCGCTAGATTGAATCATTGCCGCAATTGACATCATGCACGGGATCGAGATTTTTTTTGTTTTTGAAACTAATAGTAGTAGCATGGGTGGCACCCACGCTACTACTAATACACGCATAGTAGTAGCGCGGGTGGTGCCCGTTCTACTAATAACAGTTAGCTATAGCAAGCTAGTAGTAGTGCGGGCACCCGCGCTACTACTAGCTATTTAACCAGCGCTACTAGTAATCTTTTTCCTAGTAGTGTTCAAGGACCGGCAGCAGTCAAATTTGATTCAACTAAAGTAGGAGAAACAGACACCCGCCAGCCACCTTTATGCAAAACTAGTTGCATGTCTGTCGGCGGAACCGGTCTCATGTGCATGGACATGTAAGGTTGGTATGGGCCGCTTCATCCCACAATACCGCCGAATCAAAATAAGATCTTGGTGGTAAGAAATATGACTATCACCGCCCACAACTCTTTGTGTTCTACTCGTGCATATCATCTACGCACAGACCTGGCTCGGATGCAACTGTTGGGAAACGTAGCATGCAATTTCAAAAAAAATCCTACGCTCACGCAAGATCTATCTAGGAGATGCATAGCAACGAGAGCGGAGGGTGTGTCAACGTACCCTCGTAGACCGAAAGAGGAAGCGTTTGCCAACGCGGTTGATGTAGTGGAACTTCTTCCAGATCCGACTGATCAAGCACCGAACGTACGGCACCTCCGAGTTCTGCACACGTTCAGCTCGATGGCGTCCCTCGTCCTCTTGATGCAGCAAACGTGTCGAGGAAGAAGATGAGTTCTGTCAGCATGACGGCATGGTGACGGTGATGGTGAAGTGATCCGCGCACGGCTTCGCCTAAGCACTACGAAGATATGACAGGAGGCGTAAACTGTGGCGGGGGGCGCCGCACAATGCTAATGATTGTTGGTGTGTGTTCTAGGCGCCCCCTCCTCACATTTATATAGGTGGGAGGGGGAGTAGAGGCAGCCAGGGGTGCCCTAGGGTTGGCCACCGCCCCCTAGGGGGCCCGCCTTGCCCTGCGCCCCCCTTTCCATGTATGCATGAAGGGGAAGGAAAGAGGGGGGTGAGGGAAGGAAGTGGGAATCCTAATCCACACTTTCCTTTCCCTTTCCTTCTCCTCCTCCTATAGCCTTATAGGGTGCACCATCCCCTCGTGGGATGGTGTGTTCCTTTACAAGACCCATATGGCCCATAGGATTGGCGGGGGTACCCGAAACACCTTCTGGTGACCCGATAAGTACCTGATACCCTTCGGAACACTTCCGGTGTCTGAATACCATCGTCCTATATATCAATCTTTACCTCTCGACCATTTCGAGACTTCTCGTCATGTCCGTGATCTCATCCGGGACTCCGAACAACGTTCGGTCACCAAATCACAAAACTCATATAATACTATATCGCATTGAACGTTAGCGTGCGGACCCTACGGGTTTGAGAACTATGTAGACATGACCGAGACACTTCTCCGGTCAATAATAGATAGTGGAACCTGGATGCTCATATTGGCTCCTGCATATTCTACGAAGATCATTATCGGTCGAACCATTATGACAACATATGTTATTCCCTTTGTCTATCGGTATGTTACTTGCCCGAGATTCGATCGTCGGTATCTACATACCTAGTTCAATCTCGTTACCGGCAAGTCTCTTTACTCGTTCCGTAATACATCATCCCGCAACTAACTCATTTGTCACTTTGCTTGCAAGGCTTCTTATGATGTGCATTACTGAGAGGGCCCAGAGATACCTCTCTGATACTCGGAGTGACAAATCCTAATCTCTATCTGTGCCAACCCAAAAAACACCTTCAGAGATACCTGTAGAGCATCTTTATAATCACCCAGTTACGTTGTGACGTTTGATAGCACACAAGGTATTCCTCCTGTATCCGGGAGTTGCATAATCTCATAGTCGAAGGAATATGTATTTGGCATGAAGAAATCAATAGTAATAAAACTGAACGATCATGCTAAGCTAACGGGTGGGTCTTGTCCATCACATCATTCTCCTAATGATATGATCCCGTTCATCAAATGACAACACATGTCTGTGGTTAGGAAACCTAACCATCTTTGATTAACAAGCTAGTCTAGTAGAGGCTTACTAGGAACACTGTGTTTTGTCTATGTATCCACACATGTATTAAGTTTCCGGTTAATACAATTCTAGCATGAATAATAAATATTTATCATGATATAAGGAAATATAAAATGACAACTTTATTTTGCCTCTAGGGCATATTTCCTTTGACTTCTCCATCAATAGCTGGTCCTTCTTACGCAATGCACGCCTTAGGGGCTCCATTTCTGCATAATCAGCAATCCTTGCCATCTCAAGGTCATCTCTTTCAGCACATAGCACTTTCTTCTCCTTCTTTAGTGACAAAACAGCATCTCGGAGATCGATAATCAGTTGCGCGAGGTGAGGAGGAGTTGGATCATCGACAAATTCGAACAAGTTGCATCTGTTGGGAAACTGCCAACCACAAACCCGAATTAATGCCATTCACAATATACAGAGGGAATAAACAACAAAGGGGTCATGTGAATTTTTTTACAGAATTTTACTTACCCGATCTTATTAGGGAACGTAGCATCCAATTTCAAAAAAATTCCTACGATCACGCAAGATCTATCTAGGAGATGCATAGCAACGAGAGGGGGAGAGTGTGTCCACGTACCCTCGTAGACTGAAAGCGGAAGTGTTAGTTTAACGCGGTTGATGTAGTCGAACGTGTTCACGATCCAACCGATCTAGTACTGAACGTACGACACCTTCGAATTCAGCACACGTTCAGCTCGATGACATACCTCGAACTCTTGATCCAGTAGAGGGTCGAGGAAGAGTTCCTTCAGCACGAAGGCGTGGTGACAGTGATGGTGATGTGATCCACGCAGGGCTTCACCTAAGCACTATGATGCTATGACCGGAGGAGTAAACTGTGGAGGGGGGCACCGCACACGGCTAAGAGAACAATTGATGTGCTATGGGGTGCCCCTGCCCCCGTATATAAAGGATGGTAGGAGGAGGCGGCCAGCCAGGAGGGGCGCGCCATGGGGGGAGTCCTACTAGGACTCCACTCCTAGTAGGATTCGGCCCCCCTTTTTCCTTTCTTACCGGAGGGGAAAATGAAGGGGAGGGAGAGGGAGAGGGAAAGGGGGGCACCGCCCCCTCCCCTAGTCCTATTCAGAATCCCATGGGGGGGGCGACCACCCCTTCTGGGCTCCTCTCTCTCTCCACTAAGGCCCATGTAGGCCCACTACTTCCCCGGGGGGTTCCGGTAACCCCTCGGTACTCCGATAAAATACCCAAACCACTCGAAACCATTCCAATGTCCGAATACTACCTCACAATATATGAATCTTTACCTCTCGACCATTTCGAGACTCCTCGTCATGTTCGTGATCTCATCCGGGACTCCGAACAAACTTCGGTCACCAAAACACATAACTCATAATACAAATCATCATCGAACGTTAAGCGTGCGGACCCTACGGGTTCGAGAACTATGTAGACATGACCGGCACACATCTCTGCTCAATAACCAATAGCGGAACCTGGATGCTCATATTGGTTCCTACATATTCTACGAAGATCTTTTCTCTGTCAAACCGTGATAACAACATACGTTATTCCCTTTGTCATCGGTATGTTACTTGCCCGAGATTCGATCTTCGGTATCCTCATACCTAGTTCAATCTCATTACCAGCAATTCTCTTTACTCGTTCCATAATGCATCATCACGTAACTAACTCATTAGTCATATTGCTTGCAAGGTAGTGATGTGCATTACCGAGAGGGCCCAGAGATACCTCTCCAATACTCGGAGTGACAAATCCTAATCTCGATCTATGCCAATCCAACAAACACCTTTGGAGACACCTGTAGAGCATCTTTATAATCAACCAGTTACCTTGTGATGTTTGATAGCACACAAGGTTTTCCTCCAGTATTCGGGAGTTGCATCATCTCATAGTCAGAGGAATATGTATAAGTCATGAAGAAAGCAATGGCAATAAACTTAACGATCATTATGCCAAGCTAACAGATGGGTCTTGTCCATCATATCATTCTCTAATGATGTGATCCCGTTCATCAAATGACAACACATGTCTATGGTCAGGAAACTTAACCATCTTTGATTAACGAGCTAGTCAAGTAGAGGCATACTAGGGACACTCGGTTTTGTCTATGTATTCACACATGTACTAAGTTTCTGGTTAATACAATTCTAGCATGAATAATAAACATTTATCATGATATATGGAAATATAAATAACAACTTTATTATTTCCTCTAGGGCATATTTCCTTCAGTCTCCCACTTGCACTAGAGTCAATAATCTAGATTACACAGTAATGATTCTAACACCCATGGAGTCTTGGTGTTGATCATGTTTTGCTCGTGGAAGAGGCTTAGTCAACGGGCCTGCAATATTCAGATCCGTATGTATCTTGCAAATCTCTATGTCTCCTTCCTTGGCTTGATCGCAGCTGGAGTTGAAGCGTCTCTTTATGTCTTTGGTTCTCTTGTGAAATCTGGATTCCTTCGCCAAGGCAATTGCTCCATTATTGTCACAATAGATTTTCATTGGACCCAATGCACTAGGTATTACACCTAGATCGGATATGAACTCCTTCATCTAGACTCCTTCATTTTCTACTTCCGAAGTAGCTATGTACTCTGCTTCACACGTAGATCCCGCCACGACGCTTTGCTTGAAACTGCACCAACTGACAGCTCCACCATTCAATATAAATACGCATCCGGTCTGTGACTTAGAGTCATCCGGATCAGTGTCAAAGCTTGCATTGACGTAACCATTTATGACAAGCTCTTTGTCACCTCCATAAACGAGAAACATATCCTTAGTCCTTTTCGGGTATTTCAGGATGTTCTTGACAGCTGTCCAGTGATCCACTCCTGGATTACTTTGGTACCTCCCTGCTAAACTTATAGCAAGGCACACATCAGGTCTGGTACACAGCATTGCATACATGATTGAACCTATGGCTGAGGCATAGGGAATGACTTTCATTTTCTCTCTATCTTCTGCAGTGGTCGGGCATTGAGTCTGACTCAACTTCACACCTTGTAATACATGCAAGAACCCTTTCTTTGACTGATCCATTTTAAACTTCTTCAAAACTTTATCAAGGTATGTGCTTTGTGAAAGTCCAATTAAGCATCTTGATCTATCTCTATAGATCTTGACGCCCAATATATAAGCAGCTCCACCGAGGTCTTTCATTGAAAAATTCTTATTCAAGTATCCTTTTATGCTATCCACAAATTATGTATTGTTTCCGATCAATAATATGTCATCCATATATAATATTAGAAATGCTATAGAGCTCTCACTCACTTTCTTGTAAAAATACAGGCTTCTCCAAAAGTCTGTATAAAACCATATGCTTTGATCACACTATCAAAGCGTATATTCCAACTCCGGGATGCTTGCACCAGTCCATAAATGGATCGCTGGAGCTTGCACACTTTGTTAGCACCTTTAGGATCGACAAAACCTTCTGGTTGCATCATATACAACTCTTCTTTAAGATATCCATTCAGGAATGCAGTTTTGACATCCATTTGCCAAATTTCATAATCATCAAATGCGGCAATTGCTAACATGATTCAGAGAGACTTAAGCATCGCTACAGGTGAGAAGGTCTCATCGTAGTCAACTCCTTGAACTTGTTGAAACCTTTCGCAACAAGTCGAGCTTTGTAGACAATAACATTACCGTTAGTGTTAGCCTTCTTCTTGAAGATCCATTTATTCTCTATGGCTTGCCGATCATCGGGCAAGTCAACCAAAGTCCACACTTTGTTCCCATACATGGATCCCATCTCAAATTTCATGGCCTCAAGCCATTTTGCAGAATCTGGCCTCATCATCGCTTCCTCATAGTTTGTATGTTCGTCATGGTCTAGTAACATGACTTCAAGAACAGGATTACCATACCACTCTGGTGTGGACCGTACTCTGGTTGACCTACGAGGTTCGGTAGTAACTTGATATGAAGTTTCATGATCATCATCATTATCTTCCTCACTAAATGGTGTAGGAATCACTAGAACTGATTTCTGTGATGAACTACTTTCCAATTAAGTAGAAGGTACAATTACCTCATCAAGTTCTAGTTTTCCCCCACTCACTTCTTTCGAGAGAAACTCCTTCTCTAGAAAGGATGCACTCTTAGCAACGAATATCTTGCCTTCGGATCTGTGATAGAAGGTGTACCCAACAGTTTCCTTTGGGTGTCCTATGAAGACACATTTCTCCGATTTGGGTTTGAGCTTATCAGGTTGAAGCTTTTTCACATAAGCATCGCAGCCCCAAACTTTAAGAAACGACAGCTTAGGTTTCTTGCCAAACCACACTTCATATGGTGTCGTCTTAACGGATTTAGATGGTGCCCTATTTAACGTGAATGCAGTCGTCTCTAAAGCATAACCCCAAAATGATAGTGGTAAATCAGTAAGAGACATCATAGATCACACCATATTTAATAAAGTACGGTTCCGATGTTCGGACACACCATTACGCTGTGGTGTTCCAGGTGGCATGAGTTGCGAAACTATTCCACATTGTTTCAAATGAAGACCAAACTCATAACTCAAATATTCGCCTCCGCGATCAGATCGTAGAAACTTTATTTTTTTTGTTACGATGATTTTCCACTTCACTCTGAAATTCTTTGAACTTTTCAAATGTTTCAGACTTATGTTTCATTAAGTAGATATACCCATATCTGCTCAAATCATCTGTGAAGTTCAAAAAATAAAGATACCCGCCGCGAGCCACAACACTCATTGGACCGCATACATCAGTATGTATTATTTCCAATTAGTCAGTGACTCGCTCCATTGTTCTGAAGAATGGAGTTTTAGTCATCTTGCCCATGAGGCACGGTTCGCAAGCATCAAGTGATTCCAAAAGTCTATCGGCATGGAGTTTCTTCATGCGCTTTACACCAATATGACCTAAACGGCAGTGCCACAAATAAGTTGCAATATCATTATTAACTTTGCATCTTTTGGCTTCAATATTATGAATATGTATATCACCACGATCGAGATTCAACAAAAATAGACCACTCATCAAGGGTGCATGACCATAAAAGATATTAATCATATAAATAGAACAACCATTATTCTCTGATTTAAATGAATAACCGTCTCGCATCAAACAAGATCCAGATATAATGTTCATGCCCAAGCCGGCACCAAATAACAATTATTCAGGTCTAAAACTAATCTCGAAGGTAGATGTAGAGGTAGCATGCCGACAGCGATCACATCGACCTTGGAACCATTTTCGACGCGCAGCGTCTCCTCGTCCTTAGCCAATCTTCGTTTAATCTGTAGCCCCTGTTTCCAGTTGCAAATATGAGCAACAGAACAATATAAAATACCCAGGCGCTACTGATACATCTCCAACGTATCTATAATTTATGAAGCATTCATGCTATTTTATTATCTATTTTGAATGATTACGGGCTTTATTTTACACATTTATATTATTTTTGGGACTAACCTACTAACCGGAGGCCCAGCCCATATTGTTGTTTTATTGCCTGTTTCAGTATTTCGAAGAAAAGGAATATCAAATGGAGTCCAAACAGAATGAAACCTTCGGGAGCGTGATTTTTGGAAAGGATATGATCCGGGAGACTTGGAGTTCAAGCCAGGGAAGGTTCGAGGAAGCCAGGAGATAGGAGGGCGCACCCCCCTGTCTCCTGGGCCCCTCGAGCGTCCCCCGACCGACTTCTTTCGCCTATATATTCCCATATACCCTAAAACCATCGAAAAACGAAAATAGATCGGGAGTTCCGCCGCCGCAAGCCTCTGTAGCCACCAAAAACATCTCGGGAGCCCGTTCCGGCACCCTGCCGGAGGGGGAACCCATCACCGGTGGCCATCTTCATCATCCCGGCGCTCTCCATGACGAGGAGGGAGTAGTTCACCCTCGGGGCTGAGGGTATGTACCAGTAGCTATGTGTTTGATCTCTCTCTCTCTCGTGTTCTCTCTATGGCACGATCTTGATGTATCACGAGCTTTGCTATTATAGTTGGATCTTATGATGTTTCTCCCCCTCTACTCTCTTGTGATGAATTGAGTTTTCCTCTTGAAGTTATCTTATCGGATTGAGTCTTTAAGGATTTGAGAACACTTGATGTATGTCTTGCCGTGTTTATCTGTGGTGACAATGGGATATCAGGTGATCCACTTGATGTATGTTTTGGTGATCAACATGCGGGTTCCGCCCACGAACCTATGCATAAGGGTTGGCACACGTTTTCGTCTTGACTCTCCGGTAGAAACTTTGGGGCACTCTTTGAAGTACTTTGTGTTGGTTGAATAGATGAATCTGAGATTGTGTGATGCATATCATATAATCATGCCCATGGATACTTGAGGTGACAATGGAGTATCTAGGTGACATTAGGGTTTTGGTTGATTTGTGTCTTAAGGTGTTATTCTAGTACGAACTCTTGAATAGATTGATCCGAAAGAATAACTTTGAGGTGGTTTCGTACCCTACCATAATCTCTTCGTTTGTTCTCCGCTATTAGTGGCTTTGGAGTGACTCTTTGTTGCATGTTGAGGGATTGTTATATGATCTATCTATGCTATTATTGTTGAGAGAAGTTGCACTAGTGAAAGTATGAACCCTAGGCCTTGTTTCCTAGCATTGCAATACCATTTACGCTCACTTTTATTATTAGTTACCTTGCTGTTTTTATATTTTCAGATTACAAAAACATATATCTACCATCCATATTGCACTTGTATCACCATCTCTTCGCCGAACTAGTGCACCTATACAATTTACCATTGTATTGGGTGTGTTGGGGACACAAGAGACTCTTTGTTATTTGGTTGCAGGGTTGTTTGAGAGAGACCATCTTCATCCTATGCCTCCCATGGATTGATAAACCTTAGGTCATCCACTTGAGGGAAATTTGCTACTATCCTACAAACCTGTGCACTTGCAGGCCCAACAACGTCTACAAGAAGAAGGTTGTGTAGTAGACATCAAGCTCTTTTCTGGCGCTGTTGTGACGCCCGGATAATTAAGCTACAGTAACTCTCTACTAATGATGCCACGTCATCATATTACTGTTGCTTTTCCTCACTTGATCCAAATCACTATTCAAAGTCAAAGATTCAATTTGTCAAAAATGAATACTAAAATGTTTGCAGTGTGGCAAATAATCCTTGGAAATTTGTCATGTTGGAAACAACCTCCTTTGGATTCCAAAGTGCCCCTGGAAATTATTTAGTGGTCCAGCAGCATTTAAAATTGGCCATTTCAATTTCTATAAATGGTTAGACATCTCCTTTTGCCTCCATACTTTTTGTTCCATCTCATCATATTTTGTTAGAATTATGTGCCAAGTTTTGTTGAAAACAAAACTCATTTGTTACTAAAAGAAAATGCAACACCGAGGCTAAAATTAATAAACAGAAAGTTAAAGGCAAGTTTTAAAATTTAAAGCAGAGAAAAGCCCCCCCCCTCAACTGGGCCGACTGGCCCAGCTGGCCACCGCGCCCCCCCTTGGGCCTCAACCCACCTGGCCTACCTTGGCCGGCCCAACACCCCTCCCTGGACTATATGGCCTGGCTTCCCCCCGACCTAACCCTAGCCCGATCCACCACCACAACCCATGATCCCCCACTCCTCACGTCGCTCGCTCCCCTCCCCCTCGATTCAGATCGGGTGCCCGACCCCTCGGCGCTCCCTACGCCGCCCGCCGCCGGAGAAACCCCCCTGCCTGACGCCTTCGACCCCCGCCACTCGCCCTGATCCACTCCTCCCCTCCCTCGTCACTCCCCCTCCCACGATCCCGATTTAGACCGGGATCGGGCGAGACGCCCCGCGACCCTGACGCCGATGCCTGTCCCCCGCGTCGCCCCGATACCCGTCGCCTTCCCTCCCCTCCTCTGCCCCCCCGAATGGATCGGGGGGATCGAGCCGTGCCCCGCCGCCTGGACGCCGCCGTCCCCTGGCGCCGCCCTGATGTCGCCGCCGCTCGACGCCGGCGCCCCCGACTTCGTCCTCGTCGTCCTCACCAACGGCTCCAACGAGCCCGCTGCCCCCCTGTCGGTGTCAAAACCGGCGGATCTCGGGGAGGGGGTCCCGATCTGTGCGTCTAAGGCCAATGGTAACATGAGGCAAGGGATACGTTGTTTTACCCAGGTTCGGGCCCTCTCGATGGAGGTAAAACCCTACGTCCTGCTTGATCGATCTTGATGATATGAATCCTAGAGGCTGAACCCTGGGAGCTAGCCTATGATGATTATGACTGTTGTATATCTCTATCGACTAGCCTAGCCTCGGTTTATATAATGCACCAGAGGCCTAGGATAACAAGAGTCCTAGCCGAATACGCCGGTGGGGAGGAGCCCTTCTCTTGATCACCAAGTCTTGTGGAATCTTCCTTGTATGCGGCAGTTGTCCGAACTGGCCCATGAGTATACGGCCACGGGGGTCCTCGGCCCAATCTAACAGATCGGGAGACGACGTGGTGAGTACCCCCTAGTCCAGGACACCGTCAGTAGCCCCCTGAACCGGTCTTCAAGTTGGGGACGCTCCTCGATTCTTCCGCACTGTTCTTCATCTTCGGTCGTCGGTCTTGAAAACTGGTTCAACAAATCTGCTCGTCTTCGATCTTGAGGATCGCCAAAGTAAATCCAAAGAGTTTATGCATCGGGTATCCGAGGAGCCCCTTTAAGTTCTCGGCCTTTATCAATGCCTTGTTATTTTTATGCCACACCTCGGGTTTGAAGTTGTTCCCGGGCGGCAGTGTCCTCTTGCGTCCGAGCTCCAACACCGAACTGCATTTGAGGTGTCTTTTGCAGCCGAGCACCAACGCCGGACTGCTTCCGAGCTCCAACGCCGGAATGTATCCGAGCTCCAAAGCCGGACTGTGTCCAAGCTCCAACGCCGGACTGTATCCGAGCTCCAACGCCGGACTGTGTCCAAGCTCCAACGCCGGACTGTATCCGAGCTCCAACATCGGATTATATCCGAGGTGTCATAGATCACCTTGGTTCAAAAAAGTTGAAGGAGTTTAGCTGAGCTTAATGCCGGAAATGCCCTCTATGGAGCCAGCCACTGGCGCCCGAGCTTTATGCCGGACTGCTTCCGAGGTGGTGCACCACCTTGGCCATGGGATGATTTTTATGAATTTAATTCCGAATTGTGCAATGTAATCTCTGACGAGATGTATAGCCAGTATATGTATATCAGTAACCCTCAAGGTGCGTGTTGGCCTAATATCCGGGATGCACCTGAAGGAAAAAATCAAACCGCTGACCCTAGTAGCCCTGAGACTCAGGTCGATTCATAAAATCAGCCTGAGGATCAATTCCCAGCTCGGCAGCATACTTAGGAATAAAAACGCGGTGTGTGAAGTCCTCGAGACTCAGATTGGGTGCGGCCGACCAACCTGAGGATAATAATCTCCTCGAAAACTATATTGCACTTTAAATTTTCTTCATTGGATAGGCAATGCAGTAGCTCCCGAGATGGTCGGGTGGCAACACCAGATCAGGGGATTGATGTACCCCTTTGATATTTGTAAATAATAAGCCCGAAGCCCAGTAGCCCCCGAGCCTTAATGCGGGCACGGGAGGCCGGATTAAGGATCGATATCCATAGTAAAATCACAAATTAGACTCGATGTATCCAAGTACTTGATATTATTAATGCTCGGATCCGCATTGTACAAAACTTTGTTAACCGACCATCGGCTTCAACCTCCTCGGCCAGCAGCCGAGGAGTGTTTGTCCAACTTTATAAAGCCTTTATGAGGGCAAAGATTTACGGCAAACAAGGCAATCCGGCCATACGGTTTTATAAACAAAGGTACCCAGAGAGACACGTTATATTATTGTTTAAAATAAGAAACATCGTCCAAAGAAAATAGTCCCACTATCGGTTCCTTTCTTTGGGTGGTCATGCTAAACATGATCATGAAACCTCAGCTCTAATCAATGGAAGGAAAATACTGAGGATTGAGTTCGGGGAAAGCTTCCAAACTCTGTGGTCTAAATGAACCCAAATTTGTACTTCCGTTGTGACCGTTTATAATCAGAAAGTGGCCCATCGTCGGCTTCTACCCCCTTGTAGATGCTATGCAGGGTGTTTCCAAAATAACAAAACAACCCTTAGCCGACGTCTCGGTGCCCGAAGGCGGTTGTGTTGGTGGAAACGAGGCAATCAGATATGCGGGCTTTATAACTTTCACTTAGTCATAGAAGCTTAAACTTGGGAGGCCAGCAAGTAGCCCCCCGGTAAGTGTTCGGCGACAGCCGAAGTCAAGCCGTAAACACTTCGGCCAATGTTATGAACGGCCCATCATTTAATACAGTCATCGGACCGCTGACCAGTTTACGCTTTATTGTGACAGTCAGTTTTCGGCTTTCTCCACTGAGGTGCTTAACCATGCGAGCTGGAAGCACAATCGCAGTGGTTCTCCCTTTGCACACCTAGCCGAACAAAGCAGAACGTAGGAGGCAAGTACAAGAGCCGGGCAACCCAACTATCGACTGAAGACACAATTCGAAACTGATGCATATATAGAAAGATCCGAGAATTTTTGCCGAATCCCTAAAGATGTCCGGCGTTGCACTGCGAGACTTGTGCGGAAAACAAACAAATAGTTGAAAAGTGCCAAAAGCTTGGAAAACCAAAAAAGTCGGCAAAAACATGACGTCCGAACAAGATCAAGTGTTCGGTGCCAATCCAAAACTTGAAAGAGAAAAAAACTGTGCTTCTGTCGACCAAGAAGAAAACACATTTACAGCTCGTATATAAATTTTAAGAGCCCCCAAGCGACTTGGGCAAAAGGATTTTATGTATAATGATTGTATGTACCGAAGTACTTATATCATATATGTGTTCACCCGAACTTTAAACGCGTCTTAACCGACCGTCGGCTTCTCCCTCTTTGGTCAAGGGCCGAAGAGTGTTATGTACTCCACCTTCGAGAACATCGATGGTGTTTCCGATAACCAGGCAATCAGGTCATAAGTCTGTAACAGACAAAGCGTGATCAGGGAACTTATGCTATATTACCGACAAAGTGTAAGAAGCATCTTCGAAGAAAATAGTACGCCCACCGATACCTTTCCTCGGTTGCTCATTAGTACTATGAGACTTGTGCAATAGATTTTTTGTACTCATGAGTTCCGTTGTGTGCCGACCATTATTGAAACCAGTGAGAGCGCTAGCTTTCGGCTTCACCCAGTCTGAGGTCCGGCTTGGATGACCCGATCGCGACAATCGCAGAGGTGCTCCCTTTACTCCCTAGCCAAACAATCGGGAATGTAGGGGTAAACACAGGAGCGAGGCAACCCAGCTTGCAAATCACTTAGGTCAATATGGTGCATATTGTGGCGTAATACACGAACAAGGAACGAAGCCGTACAAGTATAATCATATGCACGAGGAAAAGCTCCATCAAGGGAGCCCCCAAATAAACGGGGTATTTGAATATGTGCGTCACCAACAAAGTTTTGACAAGGAACTCTGTCACAAACAAGTTTGTGCCAAAAAGTATAATGCTTGGTCGAACCGAACAAAATTTTAAACTGGAAGTTTTTGAGCATGAAAGCAACTTAGCTGGTTAATGTGTTCGGTGTTGATGACATGATCCGGGCTTGTGGCGGGATTAAGACGCCCATTGAACTAACAAGGTTCGCAGTCCTCGGCATGGCCGAGGTCCCAGCCCCCAAGCCCGAGGTGTCCGAGCAAGGAGTTCGGCATGCCGGAGTAGTGACCACGTAACACGGTCAAAATCGATTACCTGCACACATAAAACAGTGCGGTCGAGGAAATAATAAGAATAATATATATATATATAATCCTTGCATAATTGATTTTACGCAAAAATAATTTATTTAAAGAGATGTGGCCTGGCGCCGAGGCCAATGTCGATGCAGGGCGTCGGCGTGACGCAGTGAAGGCGTGACAAAGCCCGAATTCACAGGTCGGTCCGAGATCCGGATACGGCGTTCGCCGAACTATGCACGGAAACTGACCGAACCACCACGCAACCATCGTTAACGCGGCCACCATTTGATAGACCTGTGTATAGATGATGGAACAAAGCAGAGTAATAATTCCTTGGGAAAAATAAACCCAGACAAGCAAAAATTTCTAGGATTAATAGCACCTGGTTTATTTGTTGTAGCGGTCCGAAGAAAGGTTACTCCCAAAATTGGGACTCGATCGGCACACCCATTGCCATGTCAGCCGAGGTGTTGAAGTAGTTCGGCGTGATGGACATCGGCTCGATGAAGCAACGGTTCGGCCATGCCGATGCAAGTCGTAACTTGTGACGTGGTCAATGTTGGCTTGATGAAGTGACCGTGCGGCGATGCCGGTGTGCCTGCTCTGTGTAATCCATGGGGCGATGATGTTGGTGATGATTTATCATTCGCGATGCCGAACTATTGTTCGGCTGGCCGAAATGATGATCCTAAGAAGTTGAGCTCGGCTCAACAAAGCGACGACGTGTCTGGCGCGGGTCGGCCGCCGTGGAGTGATGTTGTCGGGCTGGTTTGACACCGGCGCGACGGTGAAGATTATATTGAAAAAATACTTATGATATTAGCGAGATGTGTTTGAGAATCAGACACAATACCCCATACAAAAAATTCCTTCAAAAAGGATGTCTGAAATCCCGTTCATAAACAAGATGAACTCGGGTCGGATTCATTCTCGCGCAGAAAACAGATCCGAAAAGTGATGCACTAATCGGAAGGTTCCCGGAGTTTGGACGGTCGGATCGGGATGAATTTTTGACAGGTGGTAGATATAGGAATTCTGACCTTTTTTGATAGCCCGTTCACTCAACTACCACGCTTAGCTAGTCTGTCTGTAGGGATGGGAATAGGGTAGTCTGCCCTTCTTAGCCGATCAACGGTTGGATCTTCCAAAGGACGTCCGAGCTAGATGCTGGACACCACGCTCCAAACTCGTCCAGATTCTTGTCCAGATTCAATACGGCTCCGGTATATCGGAGATTGCCAGAGATTCCTCCATTGGAACTCGACGAAATTTTCCAGGGATGTTGTAGACTCAATTCCGCACAATTCCACCAAAGCGATCGTTAAAACGACACTCGAGGAGGCGGTGGTAGTGGATACGAGTTCGCTGTCCAAAAAAACAGCACGGTCGCCCGAGGGCAATGTTGACGTTGAGCCCCCGAACTCTATTGATGATTCCTCCATGACCTTGATAGAGATCGGAGTTGGTATTGATGAAGGCCCTCATCCGGACATGATGATCAGGGGCAGGGCACAGTCCTCGGTCAAGCCAAGGTGACCAGTCGAGCTGGTGACGAAGATGTCGACGTTGCAGTTAATCTGCAGACAAGCCATCGATCCTTTTGCCGATCACACAGCAGAACTCTCAATGAAAGCACCAATGTCGGGGTCAAAACCGGCGGATCTCGGGTAGGGGGTCCCGATCTGTGCGTCTAAGGCCAATGGTAACAGGAGGCAAGGGACACGATGTTTTACCCAGGTTCGGGCCCTCTCGATGGAGGTAAAACCCTACGTCCTGCTTGATCGATCTTGATGATATGAGTAGTACAAGAGTAGATCTACCACGAGATCGTAGAGGCTGAACCCTAGGAGCTAGCCTATGATGATTATGACTGTTGTATATCTCTATCGACTAGCCTAGCCTCGGTTTATATAATGCACCAGAGGCCTAGGATAACAAGAGTCCTAGCCGAATACGCCGGTGGGGAGGAGTCCTTGTCTTGATCATCAAGTCTTGTGGAATCTTCCTTGTATGTGGCAGTTGTCCGAACTGGCCCATGAGTATACGGCCACGGGGGTCCTCGGCCCAATCTAACAGATCGGGAGACGACGTGGTAAGTACCCCCTAGTGCAGGACACTGTCACCCCCTACGCTCCGATGTGAGCCGTCGTCCTCCATTCCTCTCCTCCTTCCTCTGTGCTGCGCCCATCTCCATCGCCGGCCCCTGCGCTGTTCGACGTCCCCGCTGCATCCACCTCTCCCCGTCGCTCCCGCACACAGCCTTTGCTGGCCTAGGCCCGCGGCCACGGCGCTCGACTGCGCCGATCGTGACCCGTGGCCGCGCCACCGTCACCTGTCGCCGCTGCGCGCCCTTGCGGCTGCGTGCGCGCGAGCCGCCATGCCTCCGACCACTGTCGCATTGTCGCCGGCCTCCGCCTCGCACCCGGGTGGGTTCGGTCTCTGCCTGGGCCGCACCCATTACGCCCGTCGCCCGCTAAGGTCTTGTGGGCCGCTGACCATAGGGGCCCATGCCCCTGTCCAAAAAAAGGGGTTAAAAATGTATTAATGAAAACAATTAATTAATTAACTACTTAATTAACTTAATTAACTCTGTTTAATTACCCTAATCACAGATTAGTTAATTAAAGTCCATTTAATAAAATTGTGTCTATGACAGTGGATCCCTCATGTCAGTTTTGACCCTGGTCAACTCTGTTGACCGCTGACGTCATGATGACGTCAGGCTGACGTCTTAATCTTTGTTTTTGAATTAATTTAAATCTGGTAATTCTAGAAATAGAATAAACTTTGGAAATTCATAGAAATTAAACCGTAGATCGGATCAAAACGTTTTCTACATGAAAGTTGCTCTGAATTTCGAGACGAATCCGAACACGCTGTCCGTTCGTCCGCCAGACGTCCCTAGCATAGCAAACGTTGAACTTTTCCCCTTCGGTTCATCTGTCTGACAAACGTCCGGAACCGGGAAAACCTTCCCGGATGTTTTCCCCCTTCGCCAGTATCGCCTAGAGCTGCGTTAGAACACCTCTAGCACCGCTTATTGTCTTGTTATGTTTATGTTTGCGTGTATTTACTATTTCTTCCCCCTCTTCTTCTCCGGTAGACCTCGAGACCGCTGCTGATGCCCCTGTGTTCGACTACGTCGACGACGACCCTCCTTGTCTGAGCAACCAGGCAAGCCCCCCCTTTGATCATCCCGATATCGCCCATTCTATACTCTCATGCTTGCATTAGATTTTGCTACTATTATTGTTTGCTCCTATTCTGATGCATAGCCTGCTTTTGTACCTGCTATTGTTACCTACCTGCTTATCCTAAATTTCTTAGTATAGGTTGGATAGTGATCCATCAGTGACCTCCACCTTGTCCTTATTGCCCCTGCTTCATCCTCGACGACTCGAGCTACATGATCGACGACCAGAGCCCAACACCTCACAGCACATCACGCCCCTTTTGTTGCTCAACTCTAAGGAGCTACTATCGAGTGCCGAGGGTGACCCCTCATAACGCACTCCTGATGATAATTCTGTAGTGTAGCTATTCGGTCGTAGTCATCGAGGGTGATTTCCTCTTTCACCATTCCCGATACGGCTCTGTCGTTCAACACCTCAAGTATGAACCTCGAGGGTGGTCCCTCTTACGTTCACCTTGATGATTACATTAAGTGGAATCCACCGGGGGTGATTCCTCGGGTTTTCCCCTTGATGTCTGGACACACAGTTACCTTGACTTTACTTGAGACCGTTTGGGAAGTCGGGCGGGCCCGGAGAGCAACCGCAAGATGGTTACGAGGCACGGCCGGGAAGTCAGGCAGCCCTCGAGTGGGCTGGGCTTGCCCTTGCCGTATTTCCTCGAGACATGGTGACGGGGTCACATTATCGTGAGTCTCTGCTCGTCTCCGCAAGCTAATAATACACTATGGTTTGGGTATTTGTTCTGAGTTGGCCTTTGGCCTTTACGCACCAACCACCACGTGAGAATAGATATGGGCCTCAACGTCGCAGTATCAGCCGAAGCTTTGTCAGACGTCCAGTTCAGCAGTGCGCCACGGCTGGGCCGGCACCGTCCATGTAGAGGTGGAGCCTGGACCCGCCCTGTACGCAACGACCCGGAGTGCAATGGGCGATGGGCCCAGACCCCAGAGTGCTTAGGAGGTAGACCGGCGGGGACCTCTCTGCTGAGCCTAGGTAGGGCTGCGACGTGTTGATCTTCCGAGGCCGGGCATGACCCAGGAAAGTGTGTCCGGCCAGAGTGATCGAGCGTGTTGGAAAACGTGGTGCACCCCTGCAGGGAAGATTATCTATTAATAGTCGTGTCCACGGTAACGGACGTTCAGACTTATATCCTGATCTTATACAACTACAAATGGATACTTGAGATATGTGGCTCCGGGATTGCTTTCTCGCAGGGAGTCGAGGAAGGATCTCTGGGCATTAATGCTACAACATGTTTGTTAATTATAAACTGCTATTTTGTACTCTTCTACATGCTGCAAGATGCTCGGAGCTGCGTGAAGATGCTAGTCTTCGATAGGCTAGGCCTTCCCCCTATTCTGGCATTCTGCAGTTCAGTCCACAGATACAGCCCTTCCATTTGATACCAATGCATACTTAGTATAGATCTGATGCTTGCGAGTACTTTGGATGAGTACTCACGGTTGCTTTGCTACCCCCCTTTTCCCCCTTCCTTCTTCTTTCCGGTTGATGCAACCAGATGGTGGATCCCGGGAGCCAGATGCCACCGCCGATGGATACTACTACATGGAGGCCGCCGAAGGTCAGGAGTAGTTAGGAGGTCCCAGGCAGGAGGCCTTGCCTCTTCGATCGTGTTGCTTTTGTGCTAGCCTCCTTAAGGCATCCTTGTTTAACTCATGTCTGTACTCAGATATTGTTGCTTCCGCTGACTCTTGTGTATCGAGCTTGTATTCGAGCCCTCGAGGCCCCTGGCTTGTAATATGAAGCTTGTATTATTTTCATTTGTGTCTAGAGTTGTGTTCTGATATCTTCTAGTGAGTCCCTGATCTTGGTCGTACACATTTGCGTGCATGATTAGTGTACGGTCGAATCGGGGGTGTCACAAGTTGGTATCAGAGCCGACTGCCTGTAGGATCCCCCTTTCCAACTCCTTGGCCGAAGTTGAGTCTAGACTTTGAAAAACGGTTTTACTAACATGGCTGTGTGGCTTACAGGCCCACGTCGCCATTAGGTGGTATTAGGATCTTTTATTCCTCGTCTTTACTCTGGGACTCTAATCTCTCTTCTATTCAGGTTAAATGGTTTTGTTAAATCTAACTCTAGGTTCTCGTAAATACTTTCTCCCAGAGAGCCCCTTACTCCAGATGATTGCTTGGTGCAGCAGAAGATTCTGAAGATACTCTCCGATGTTTTACCGAGAACCTTCTGCCCTTCGCCGTTACAATCCCTACCACCGATAAATCCTTATGCGTAACTACCTATGTTGTCGTTCATACCTTCATCCCAGCTGCTCTTGTTATCACAAGATGTCCTGCAATACTCTTCGATGTTCCGAGGATCCTTTATGCTTACTGCCCTGCAGTCCTCGCCGCATGAATACCCCTACGGAGAATTACTCGCTCTTATCGAGTATCCATTCATCCCCAGTTATTCTTATGCTTCATAAGTTACTTTTAGTACAATCTGAGCTTTCGATGACCTCTATCGCCTATTGATCTAGAAGGTCTTACCTGCCTACACTCTGGTTAATTCCATATGCCTAGCAATATCCATTGATGTCCTTTGTCATTATCATCTTGAGTCTTTTGATTTGATATGTCTGTGTCACAATCATCAGGTTATCCTTATAGATTATCTTTCCGCCTCAGACGTCTTCCCGAACATGAGCTGGTTCGGCCAATCAGATTGCCATCGATTGTGCCCTAAGTCTATTCAACTTAACCATCCTTGGTCATAGCGTTTGCTTCTAATCCTCCAATTTGGAAGTCATAATTCCTTTGCCTTTGAGCTTGGATTAGTCAGTTGATTCTATAGTCTGGTCTCCTTGCATTCTTTCTTCTTCTGGTTGAGTACCGATACTCACATCAGATCCATTGTGGACCTCCAGGTCCTTTGTTGGGTTTTATCCGACAGCATCCTTCATATTCAGTAACCTTGTGAGCCTTTCCTCGGATACACAATGCCTTTGGTAAATTGTATCCCAACTCCCGTCAATCATACTCTGCTTCCGGGCTTGAGTTATTCACTTGTGAAGTTTGTGGTATATGTTCCTAATATGTCCCTATGGGTTGAATCTATGCCTTCCCTAAATCTGTGTGAACCCTATGACTCATACTCTACTGGTGTTATGCCATATAAAATCTCAACAGTACGGCTTCTCGAAAATGAGAAGTGAATGAAAGGTTCTGCATTGAAGAAGTGGGAGTCGACCTTGAAATTTGTGTTCATGCCCATGAACACGATGTAGATCCTATCAAGGAAGCTTCTTGTTATAATAATAATCCCCTTGTGATAAGTTCGACTTGTATCTATGTTTGGTCATTTGCAACCGTGGTTCCGACCATGATTGTTCTCCTTTGATTTCATTTCTCGTACAAGTTAAAGTACTTGTCTTCTGTAGATCATATCACCCGTCCAACCTCTGTTCTGCTATACCCTCGAGAATTACCCTCTGCTATCTCGAGATTATCACGAAACTACATAACCTCTTATGAGTTCTTCATCAACTATTATTTCTCGCCGATTCCAATTTTCCACGGGTTCTAAGTTGTTAGACACCCGAGAACACCGATAACTGATTCGAGTCTACACTTTCCTTTCCATTGTTTTGTTCAAACTTTCTTGTAACCTAACATATCCAAGCAGTGATAATTACCTGCTTATGTAGACACCTCGGTGTACAAACACTGTCAGTAAGACCTTGTTACTATTGTTGATGACATTCTGGTAACCACCTATGGATGAGAACTTTGCCTATTGGTCCGCCTCGTTTCAACGAGCAGGAAAATGGTTCTCTTCGTCCCTCGCCCTTGGTACCAACGATGTTGCCTACATAACTGACAGGTTGTCCCCTGACCTGCCTTGGTTTCATGACCGTACGAAATGATAGCGCCTTCCTGCTTCTAACCCACATGGTGGGCCCATAACCCACAGGTCCCAGGATCGAAACCTGACTCTCATGTACATCCCTGTTTCCCAAAATTGTTCCTCGTGCTTGGCTTCGTTTGTAAATCACGAGCCACCTACCTAGTGATCTATTATGGTATCAGACGCTATACTTATTCCCATTGCTCTGAACCCCTTTCACCCTCTGTTTCAGGCAACGAACGCTTGCCTACCCGCTTGAAGCTTCTTATTGCACCTTCTTACCTTGCTCTCGATGACTTTCTTGATTTTCAACTCGAGAGATGCCTCTATGCCACGTTCATTGAGATAGCTCCAGGTACCTATCTTGTGTTGAGCTCCGTCCTTCCCGAGTCTTTCCCCTTACTCCACCCCTTAAATCTCGGGACGAGATTTCTTGTAGTGGAGGAGAATTGTGACGCCCGGATAATTAAGCTACAGTAACTCTCTACTAATGATGCCACGTCATCATATTACTGTTGCTTTTCCTCACTTGATCCAAATCACTATTCAAAGTCAAAGATTCAATTTGTCAAAAATGAATACTAAAATGTTCGCAGTGTGGCAAATAATCCTTGGATATTTGTCATGTTGGAAACAACCTCCTTTGGATTCCAAAGTGCCCCTGGAAATTATTTACTGGTCCAGCAACATTTAAAATTGGCCCTTTCAATTTCTATAAATGGTTAGACATCTCCTTTTGACTCCATACATTTTGTTCAATCGTCATCATATTTTGTTAGAATTATGTGCCAAGTTTTGTTGAAAACAAAACACATTTGTTACTAAAAGAAAAGGCAACACCGAGGCTAAAATTAATAAACAGAAAGTTAAAGGAAAGTTTTAAAATTTAAAGCAGAGAAAAGCCCCCCCCCCTCAACTGGGCCGACTGGCCCAGCTGGCCACCGCGCCCCCCCCCCTTTGATGGGGAACGTAGCAGAAATTCAAAATTTTCTACGCATCACCAAGATCAATCTATGGAGTAATCTAGCAACGAGGGGAAGGGGAGTGCATCTACATACCCTTGTAGATCGCGATGCGGAAGCGTTGCAAGAACGCGGATGAAGGAGTCGTACTCGCAGCGATTCAGATCGCGGTTGATTCCGATCTAAGCACCGAAGAACGGTGCCTCCGCGTTCAACACACATGCAGCCCGGTGACGTCTCCCACGCCTTGATCCAGCAAGGAGAGAGGGAGAGGTTGGGGAAGACCCCATCCAGCAGCAGCACGACGGCGTGGTGGTGGTGGAGGAGCATGGCAATCCCGCAGGGCTTCGCCAAGCACCGCGGGAGAGGAGGAGGGAGAGAGGAAGGGCTGCGCCAAGAGAGACCGGAAAACTCATGTGTTGGGCAGCCCTAGACCTCAACTATATATAGGGGGGAGGGGCTGCGCCCCCTCTAGGGTTCCCACCCCAAGGGGTGGCGGCCAGCCCTAGATCCCATCTAGGGAGGCGGCCAAGGGGGGGAAGAGAGGGGGGGCGCCACTAGGGTGGGCCTTAAGGCCCATCTGGACCTAGGGTTTGCCCCCTCCCACTCTCCCATGCGCCTTGGGCCTTGGTGGGAAGCGCACCAGCCCACCTGGGGCTGGTCCCCTCCCACACTTGGCCCACGCAGCCTTCTGGGGCTGGTGGCCCCACTTGGTGGACCCCCGGGACCCTCCCGGTGGTCCCGGTACATTACCGATAACACCCGAAACTTTTCCGGTGACCAAAACAGGACTTCCCATATATAAATCTTTACCTCCGGACCATTCCAGAACTCCTCGTGACGTCCGGGATCTCATCCGGGACTCCGAACAACATTCGGTAACCACGTACATACTTTCCCTATAACCCTAGCGTCATCGAAACTTAAGTGTGTAGACCCTACGGGTTCGGGAACCATGCAGACATGACCGAGACGTTCTCCGGTCAATAACCAACAGCGGGATCTGGATACCCATGTTGGCTCCCACATGTTCCACGATGATCTCATCGGATGAACCACGATGTCGGGGATTCAACCAATCCCGTATACAATTCCCTTTGTCTATCGGTATGTTACTTGCCCGAGATTCGATCGTCGGTATCCTTATACCTTGTTCAATCTTGTTATCGGCAAGTCTCTTTACTCGTTCCGTAACTCACATCATCCCGTGATCAACTCCTTGGTCACATTGTGCACATTATGATGATGTCCTACCGAGTGGGCCCAGAGATACCTCTCCGTTTACACGGAGTGACAAATCCCAGTCTCGATTCGTGCCAACCCAACAGACACTTTCGGAGATACCTGTAGTGCACCTTTATAGCTACCCAGTTACGTTGTGACTTTTGGTACACCCAAAGCATTCCTACGGTATCCAGGAGTTGCACAATCTCATGGTCTAAGGAACTGATACTTGACATTAGAAAAGCTCTGAGCAAACGAACTACACGATCTTGTGCTAGGCTTAGGATTGGGTCTCGTCCATCACATCATTCTCCTAATGATGTGATCCCGTTATCAACGACATCCAATGTCCATGGTCAGGAAACCGTAACCATCCATTGATCAACGAGCTAGTCAACTAGAGGCTTACTAGGGACATGGTGTTGTCTATGTATCCACACATGTATCTGACACTACAGGAATCTGCTAGTTTGCCGTCTGCCACGACGGACGGCAAAGGCAAGGGTGGCAGACGGCAAAGAGCTTTGACGTCCGCCGCAGATGGCAAAAGGCTCCGGCAAAGTAGGCTACGGTAAAGAGCTTCTTTGTCGTCTGCTTTCTGAAGCGGACGGCAAAGGGGCCTTTTCCATCAGCGGCGGACGGCAAAGAAAGCCGACGGCAATAAATTCGCTGTTAGTCCGTTAGGCGTCTAACGGCAGCCTTTGCCGTCCGCGGCTGACGGCAAAGAGAGCCGACGCCTTTGTCGTCTGCCACTGTAGGCAAACTGACCAAATGGGTCAGCTGCCAGGAAGCACAGGTGGTTGCCACGTGGCTTATTTGCCATCGGTGGCAGACGGCAAAGAGCTATTTGCCGTCGGTGGCAGACGGCAAAGAGCCTGTACAGCCCTGTTTTTAATTTAATTCATTCAATTTGACAGCAATTCATAGATATACAGAGATATACACAGCAATTCACATATATACACAACAAGCATATCCAACACACAAGTTTCATCATATATACATACATAACCAACACATATATAGTTCCATCCTTACATATTACAAAAGTTTCTCATTATTCATCCTACACCGTTGTCCATCCATCCATATAACAAGTTCCAACCATGCAAGTTCATTGATACAAAATAAAAGCACAAATGGAAAAGAAGCACTCCATCCATGCAAGCTTCCGTGAATTAAATCAAATCTGCAAAATGATAAACAAGATGTTAGAAAAAGAAGAAGAAAATGAAGAAGAAGAAGAAGACTATAAGAAATAAGCATACTTAAGTAAAATGGAGCTAACCTAGAAGAAAATGAAGAAGAAGAAGAAGAAAACTAGAAGAATACTAGAAGAAGACTAGAATAATAATAATAATAATAATAATAATAATAATAATAATAATAATAATAATAATAATAATAATAATAATAATAATAATAATAATAATAAGAAGAAGAAGAAGAAGAAGAAGAAGAAGAAGAAGAAGAAGAAGAAGAAGACTATAATTAAGCTTATTATATAAACTTGGTCATTTTGTGCTAACATAAGTAATTTTGGAGTTATACTATAGGAAACTAAGCATATTAGAGATAACATAGCATATTAGAGTCAACTTAGGTAAAATGGAGCCAACCTAGCTAATTATGCCATCTTTGAGTGAACTATAAGCTTACTAACATATGTAATTTTGGAGCTAACCTATAGGAAACTAAGCATAGTAGAGATAACTTAGCATATTAGAGCTAACATATGTAACTAAGCATGTTAGAGCTAACATAGGTAACTAAGCATATTAGAGCAAACTATATATAGATCATTTTGGAGATCTGACATACCTGACATAGTTCAGTTCTCATTGTTCTTCTCCTTCTCCTTCCTCAGCCTGATGCGCCAAGAGCGGCGAGGCGGTGGAGGCGGTGGAGGCAGTGGGATGTAGTCTTCTACCACAATTGGCGTGGTCATGTCGCCCAACTGTGGGATCGCCGGCGCCACCACCATCGCTAGGTCATCCTTAGCCACCACCATCTCTTGCCCATGGTGCGCCACCACCATCTCCTGCCCTTGGTCGGCGACCACCATCGCTAGGAGGTCATCCTCAGCCGGATGCCCACTCTGCTCCTCTTCTTCCCCACTCCAGTCCGGATCATCCTCCTTGCTGTCTTTGCTGCAGCCCGAATCGCTACTGCTTTGGCTACAGCCAGAATCGCCTACTGCTTTGGCTGTAGCCACTGTCGCTGCTGCTGCTCCCATCGCCTGTCCAAATGCAACAATTAATGACCGTTAACAATCGATGCAAGACAAAGCCAAATGTAGAGGAATAAGAAGAGGCAGAACGTACCGGCATCATCGTCGTCAGCGTAGCGCATGCGACACATAGTCGCGTTGAACACCTTCACGATGAGCATGTTGGCGTCGTCGTCGTGCCTGAAGAGAAGGAAGTACCCCAGCCGCAGGTCGTAGGCACGGTAGAACTTCTCCCAGCCATGACACAGGTACATGTGGCCCTCCTTGATCACCAACTCCACGTCCCACAGCCTGCGAACCCCGCTGCCGGCCTGTCGCAGCTTCACATTATTTGGCGGATCTTCACCCAGCATGTTCATATAAGTGTCAGGCAGCCTCTGCAGTTTGGGACAAGGAGTGATGTAGCAAACAACAGAGTTATCATAATGAGATGGGTGAAGGGGAGATCTCTCCTTCTATATACCTGCCTCTTGGAGGAAGTCCCAAGTATGATACTGAAGAACTCGAAAGCATCCAACTCGTACTTCGGTGTGGCAGAGCGGAGACAGCGGTGACGGCCTCCCCCCATCTCTAATAAGCAGCAGAAGAGACCAATTAGTATCTAGCTAGAAGCATATCTATAAACATAGAGCCAAGTTTCTAGACATGAAAGAAAACTGAGAAAAAAAAAGCTATGCACTTGTGCTCAACAACATCAACAACACTTAGTTAATTTGGTAGGTTAGTTGGCAATGGCAATTGGCACCCTTCAAAACTAGGGATTTCTTTAGACATGAAAGAAAACTGAAAATGTTGAAAAAAAGAGCATAGTAATCTAAAAATAGGGGGAAAATACACTTCTTCTTTCTCCTCTTTATCTTCTTCTTTTTTTCATCTTTCTTCTTTCTTCTTAACTTTCGTTGACAGTTCACTAGATATGTGTAAACCTAAACTAAAGCAAACCTAAAATAAACCTAAACTAAACTTTCTCCTCCTCCTCCTCCTCCTCCTCCTCCTCCTCTTCTTCTTCTTCTTCTTCTTCTTCCCCCTTCTACTTAACCTAAACCTAAACTAAAATCCTAAACTAATTAAAACTAAACTATTTAAACTAATTAAACCTAAACTAATTAAACTAAATAACCTAAACTAATTAATTCTAAACTGAAAAAACTTAAACTAAAAAACCTTATCTAAACAGAAAAGAAAAACAAAAAATAGAAGAAAAAAATGGCAGGGGCTCACTGTGGGGGGCGGCGACGGGTCGGGGAGGGGGCGGCGACGGGGCGGGGCGGTGGAGGAGGCGGGGCGGCGGGGGGCCGGGGCGGGGCGGTGGAGGAGGCGGGGCGGCGGGGGGCCGGGGCGGCGGGGGGACGGGGCGGGGCGGTGGAGGAGGCGGCCTGGGGCGGCGGGGGCCGGGGCGGCGGTGGGGCGCGGGGCGGCGGGGGGCCGGGGCGGGGGGGCGACGGGGCGGTGGGGCGGCGGGGAGCCGGGGCGATGGGGCGGCGGGGCGGCGGGGGCGACGGGGCGGCGGGGAGCCGGGGCGGTGGGGCGACGGGGCGACGGGGCGACGGGGCGGTGGGAGGAGAAGGGCGAGGAGGAAGTGAGTAACGGGCGGGGGGTACCTGCCGTTAGTAAAGTGCCCGCTTTGCCGTCCGCCAGCCTTTGTCGTCCGCCTTTTGGCCTCTTTGCCGTGTGCTAGCGGACGGCAAAGAGGTGGGCCGTTAAGATTTTTCCAAATGAGCGGGGGGTGGGGGCCACCTCACTCTTTGCCGTCTGCTGGCAGACGGCAAAGAGCTAGCAGATGGCAAAGAGATTCGTTGCCATCAGCCTTTTCTTTGCCGTCTGCTTTTGGGTAGCTGATGGCAAAGAGCTTCTTTTGCCGTCAGCTAGCAGACGGCAAAGAGATGGCAGATGGCAAATTAGCTGATTCCAGTAGTGTGAGTTTCCTATCAACACAATTCTAGCATGGATAATAAACGATTATCATGAACAAGGAAATATAATAATAACCTATTTATTATTGCCTCTAGGGCATATTTCCAATAGTCTCCCACTTGCACTAGAGTCAATAATCTAGTTCACATCACCATGTGATTAACACTCACAGGTCACATCACCATGTGACCAACATCAAAAGAGTTTACTAGAGTCAACAATCTAGTTCACATCTCTATGTGATTAACACTCAATGAGTTCTGGTTTGATCATGTTATGCTTGTGAGAGAGGTTATTTAGTCAATGGGTCTGAACCTTTCAGATCCGTGTGTGCTTTACGAATATCTATGTCATCTTGTGGATGCTACCACGCGCTACTTGGAGCCATTTCAAATAACTGCTCTACTATACGAATCCGGTTTACTACTCAGAGCCATCCGGATTAGTGTCAAAGTTCGCATCGACGTAACCCTTTACGACGAACTCCTTTTCACCTCCATAATCGAGAAAATTCCTTAGTCCACTAGATACTAAGGATAAGTTCGACCGCTGTCATGTGATCCATTCCCGGATCACTATTGTACCCCTTGACCAACTCATGGCAAGGCACACTACATGTGCGGTACACAGCATAGCATACTATAGAGCCTACGTCTAAAGCATAGGGGACGACCTTCGTCCTTTCTCTCTCTTCTGCTGTGGTCAGGTCTTGAGTCTTACTCAATACTCACACCTTGTAACACAGCCAAAAACTCCTTCTTTGCTGATCTATTTTGAACTCTTTCAAAATCATGTCAAGGTGTGCGTTCTTTGAAAGTATCATCAGGCGTCTTGATCTATCTCTATAGATCTTGATGCCCAATATGTAAGCGGCTTTATCCAGGTCTTCCTTTGAAGAACTCCTTTCAAACAACCCTTTATGCTTTCCAGAAATTTTACATCATTTCGGATCAACAATATGTCATTCACATATACTTATCAGAAATGTTGCAGCGCTCCCACTCACTTTATTGTAAATACAAGTTTCTAACAAACTTTGTATAAACCCAAAAACTTTGATCACTCCATCAAAGCGTATATTCTGACTCCGAGATGCTTGCTCTAGTCCATGGAAGGATCGCTGGAGCTAGCATACCTTTTAGCATCCTTAGGATCGAGAAAACCTTTCTGATTGTATCACGTACAACCTTTCCTTACGAAAACTGGTAAGGAAACTTGTTTTGACATCCATCTGCCAGATTTCACAAATGCAGCTAATGCTAACATGATTCCGACGGACTTAAGCATCGATACGGATGGGAAAATCTCATCGTAGTCAACTCCTTGAACTTGTGGAAATACTCTTTGCCACAAGTCGAGCTTCATAGACGGTAACATTACCGTCCACGTCTGTCTTCTTCTCAAAGATCCATTTATCTCGGATTTCATGGCTTCTAACCATTTGTCGGAATATGGGCCCACCATCGCTTCTCCATAGCTCGTAGGTTCAGTATTGTCCAACAACATGATATCTCAGACAGGATCACGTACCACTCTGAAGTAGCACGCATCCTCGTCGTCCTACGAGGTTTGGTAGTGACTTGATCCGAAGTTTCATGATCACTATCATAAGCTTCCACTTCAATTGGTGTAGGTGCCACAGGAACAACTTCCTGTGCCCTGCTACACACTAGTTGAAGTGACGGTTCAATAACCTTATCAAGTCTCCACCATCCTCCCACTCAATTCTTTCGAGAGAAACTTTTTCTCGAGAAAGGACTCGTTTCTAGAAGCAATTACTTTTGCTTCCAGATCTGAAATAGGAGGTATACCCAACTGTTTTGGGTATTCTATGAAGATGCATTTATCCGCTTTGGGTTCGAGCTTATCAGCCTGAAACTTTTTCACATAAGCGTCGCAGCCCCAAACTTTTAAGAAACGACAACTTAGGTTTCTCTAAACGGTGTCGTATCAGCGGAATTGCATGGTGCCCTATTTAAAGTGAATGTGGTTGTCTCTAATGCCTAACCCATAAACGATAGTGGTAATTCGATAAGAAACATCATGGCATGCACCATATCCAATAGGGTGCAGCTATGATGTCCGGACACACCATCACACTATGGTGTTCCAGGCGGTATTAATTGTGAAACACTTTCCACAATGTCTTAATTGTGTGCCAAACTCGTAACTCAGATACTCATCTCTATGATCATATCACAGACATTTTATCCTCTTGTCACGACGATCTTCAACTTCACTCTGAAATTGCTTGAACCTTTCAATAATTCATACTTGTGTTTCATCAAGTAAATACACTCAGCATCTACTCAAATCATCTATGAAGTAAGAACATAACGATATCCACTGCATGCCTCAGCACTCATTGGACTGCATACATCAAAATGTATTACTTCCAATAAGTTGCTCTCTTGTTCCATCTTACTGAAAACGAGGTTTTTCAGTCATCTTGCCCATGTGGTATGATTTGCATGTCTCAAGTGATTCAAAATCAAGTGAGTCCAAACGATCCATCTGCATGGAGTTTCTTCATGCATATATACCAATAGACATGGTTCGCATGTCTCAATCTTTTCAAAAACGAGTGAGTCCAAAGATCCATCTACATGGAGCTTCTTCATGCGTTCTATACCAATATGACTCAAGTGGCAGTGCCACAAGTATGTGGTACTATCATTACTATCTTATATCTTTTGGCATGAACATGTGTATCACTGCGATCGAGATTCATTTTTAGGTGCAAGACCATTGAAGGTATTATTCAAATAAACAGAGTAACCATTATTCTCCTTAAATGAATAACCGTATTGCGATAAACATAATCCAGTCATGCTCAACGCAAACACCAAATCTCGATGGTAGAGGGACCATGCGATGCTTGATCACATCAACCTTGGAAACACTTCCAACACATATCGTCATCTCACCTTTATCTAGTCTTCGTTTATTCCGCAGCTTTTATTTTGAGTTACTAACACTTAGCAACCGAACCGGTATCTAATACCCTGGTGCTGCTAGGAGTACTAGTAAAGAACACATTCATATAATGTATATCCAATATACTTCTATCGACCTTGCCTGCCTTCTCATCTACCAAGTATCTAGGGTAGTTCCGCTTCAGTGACCGTTCCCTCATTACAGAAGCACTTAGTCTCGGGTTTGGGTTCAACCTTGGGATTCTTCACTAGAGCAGCAAATGACTTGCTGTTTCATGAAGTATCCCTTTTGCCCTTGCCCTTCTAGAAACTAGTGGTTTTACTAACCATCAACAAATTATGCTTCTTCTTGATTTCTACTTTCGCGGTGTCAAACATCGCGAGTTGCTCAAGGATCATCATCTATCCTTGATATTTATAGTTCATCACGAAGCTCTAATAGCTTGGTGGCAGTGATTATGGAGAACCATCACTATCTCATCTGGAAGATCAACTCCCACTCGATTCAAGTGATTGTAGTACTCAGACAATCTGAGCACATGCTCAACGATTGAGCTTTTCTCCTTAGTTTGCAGGCTTAAGAAACTTGTCAGAGGTCTCATACCTCTTGACGTGGGCACTAGTTTGAAATCCCAATTTCAGTCCTCGGAACATCTCATATGTTCTGCGACGTTTCAAAAACGTCTTTGGTGCCACAATTCTAAACCGTTAGCAATACGCACTGAACTATCACGTAGTCATCAAAACGTGTATGTCAGATGTTTCGCAACATCTACAGACGACGCTGAGGTTCAGCACACCGAGCGGTGCATTAGGGACATAAGCCTTCTGTGCAGCAATGAGGACAATCCTCAGTTTACGGACCCAGCCCGCATAATTGCTACTACCAACTTTCAACTAAATTTTCTCTGGGAACATATCTTAAACAGTAGAACTAAAGCGTATGACATAATTTGCAAAGACCTTTTGACTATGTTCATGATAATGAAGTTCATCTGATTATTGAATGAACCCCCACTCAGATAGACATCCCTCTAGTCATCTAAGTGATACATGATCCGAGTCAAACTAGGCCGTGTCCGATCATCACGTGACACGGACTAGTCATCATCGGTGAACATCTCCATGTTGATCGTATCTACTATACGACTCATGTTCGACCTTTCGGTCTCTTGTGTTTCGAGGCCATGTCTGAACATGCTAGGCTCGTCAAGTCAACGTAAGTGTTTCGCATGTGTTCCGAGGCCATGTATGTACATGCTAGGCTCGTCAACACCCGTTGTATTCGAAAGTTAGAATCTATCACACCCGATCATCACGTGGTGCTTCGAAACAACGAACCTTCGCAATGGTGCACAGTTAGGGGGAACACGTCTCTTGAAATTTTAGTGAGGGATCATCTTACTTACTACCGTCGTTCTAAGCAAATAAGATGCATAACATGATAAACTTCACATGCAATCAAATAGTGACATGATATGGCCAATATCATTTTGCTCCTTTGATCTCCATCTTCGGGGCACCATGATCATCTTTGTCACTGGCATGACACCATGATCTCCATCATCATGATCTCCATCATTGTGTCTTCATGAAGTTGTCACGCCAACGATTACTTCTACTTCTATGGCTAACGCGCTTAGCAATAAAGTAAAGTAATTTACATGGCGTTATTCAATGACACGCAGGTCATACAAAAAATAAAGACAACTCCTATGGCTCCTGCCGGTTATCATACTCATCGACATGCAAGTCGTGATTCCTATTACAAGAATATGATCAATCTCATACATCACATATATCATTCATCACATCTTCTGGCCATATCACATCACATAGCACATGCTGCAAAAACAAGTTAGATGTCCTCTAATTGTTGTTGCAAGTTTTTTTTACGTGGCTTGTATAGGTTTCTAGTAAGAACGTTTCTTACCTACGTAAAACCACAACGTGATATGCCAATTTCTATTTACCCTTCATAAGGACCCTTTTCATCGAATCCGTTCCGACTAAAGTGGGAGAGACAGACACCCGCTAGCCACCTTATCCAACTAGTGCATGTCAGTCAGTGGAACCTGTCTCACGTAAGCGTACGTGTAAGGTCGGTCCGGGCCGCTTCATCCCACAATGCCGCCGAAACAAGATAAGACTAGTAGCGGCAAGAAGAATTGGCAACATCTACACCCACAACTGCTTTGTGTTCTACTCGTGCATAGAAACTACGCATAAACCTGGCTCTGATACCACTATTGGGGAACGTAGCTGAAATTCAAAATTTTCTACGCATCACCAAGATCAATCTATGGAGTAATCTAGCAACAAGGGGAAGGGGAGTGCATCTACATACCCTTGTAGATCGCGATGCGGAAGCGTTGCAAGAACGCGGATGAAGGAGTCGTACTCGCAGCGATTCAGATCGCGGTTGATTCCGATCTAAGCACCGAAGAACGGTGCCTCCGCCGTTCAACACACATGCAGCCCGGTGACGTCTCCCACGCCTTGATCCAGCAAGGAGAGAGGGAGAGGTTGGGGAAGACTCCATCCAGCAGCAGCACGACGGCGTGGTGGTGGTGGAGGAGCGTGGCAATCCCGCAGGGCTTCACCAAGCACCGCGGGAGAGGAGGAGGGAGAGAGGAAGGGCTGCGCCAAGAGAGACCGGAAAACTCATGTGTTGGGCAGCCCTAGACCTCAACTATATATAGGGGGAGGGGCTGCGCCCCCTCTAGGGTTCCCACCCCAAGGGGTGGAGGCCAGCCCTAGATCTCATCTAGGGAGGCGGCCAAGGGGGGGAAGAGAGGGGGGGCGCCACTAGGGTGGGCCTTAAGGCCCATCTTGACCTAGGGTTTGCCCCCTCCCACTCTCCCATGCGCCTTGGGCCTTGGTGGGGAGGCGCACCAGCCCACCTGGGGCTGGTCCCCTCCCACACTTGGCCCATGCAGCCTTCTGGGGCTGGTGGCCCCACTTGGTGGACCCCCGGGACCCTCCCGGTGGTCCCGGTACATTACCGATAACACCCGAAACTTTTCCGGTGACCAAAACAGGACTTCCCATATATAAATCTTTACCTCCGGACCATTCCGGAACTCCTCGTGACGTCCGGGATCTCATCCGGGACTCCGAACAACATTCGGTAACCACATACATACTTTCCCTATAACCCTAGCGTCATCGAACCTTAAGTGTGTAGACCCTACGGGTTCGGGAACCATGCAGACATGACCGAGACGTTCTCCGGTCAATAACCAACAGCGGGATCTGGATACCCATGTTGGCTCCCACATGTTCCATGATGATCTCATCGGATGAACCACGATGTCGGGGATTCAATCAATCCCGTATACAATTCCCTTTGTCTATCGGTATGTTACTTGCCCGAGATTCGATTGTCGGTATCCCTATACCTTGTTCAATCTCGTTACCGGCAAGTCTCAACTCCTTGGTCACATTGTGCACATTATGATGATGTCCTACCGAGTGGGCCCAGAGATACCTCTCCGTTTACACGGAGTGACAAATCCCAGTCTTGATTCGTGCCAACCCAACAGACACTTTCGGAGATACCTGTAGTGCACCTTTATAGCCACCCAGTTACGTTGTGACGTTTGGTACACCCAAAACATTCCTACGCTATCCGGGAGTTGCACAATCTCATGGTCTAAGGAACTAATACTTGACATTAGAAAAGCTCTGAGCAAACGAACTACACGATCTTGTGCTAGGCTTAGGATTGGGTCTCGTCCGATGTGATCCCGTTATCAACGACATCCAATGTCCATGGTCAGGAAACCGTAACCATCCATTGATCAACGAGCTAGTCAACTAGAGGCTTACTAGGGACATGGTGTTGTCTATGTATCCACACATGTATCTGAGTTTCCTATCAATACAATTCTAGCATGGGTAATAAATGATTATCATGAACAAGGAAATATAATAATAACCTATTTATTATTGCATCTAGGGCATATTTCCAACACCCTTGGGCCTCAACCCACCTGGCCTACCCTGGCCGTCCCAACACCTCTCCCTGGCCTATATGGCATGGCTTCCCCCCGACCTAACCCTAGCCCGATCCACCACCACACCCCATGATCCCCCACTCCCCACGTCGCTCGCTCCCCTCCCCCTCGATTCAGATCGGGGGGCCGACCCCGCGGCGCTCCCTACGCCACCCGCCGCCGGAGAAACCCCCCTGCCTGACTCCTTCGACCCCCACCACTCGCCCCGATCCACTCCTCCCCTCCCTCGTCACTCCCCCTCCCACGATCCCGATTTGGACCGGGATCGGGCGAGACGCCCCGCGACCCTGACGCCGGTGCCTGTCCCCGGCGCCGCCCCGATACCCGTCGACTTCCCTCCCCTCCTCTGCCCCCCGAATGGATCGGGGGGATCGAGCCGTGCCCCGCCGCCTGGACGCCGCCGTCCCCTGGCGCCGCCCTGACGTCGCCGCCGCCCGACGCCGGCGCCCCCGACTTCGTCCTCGTCGTCCTCACCAACGGCTCCAACGAGCCCACTGCCCCCCTACGCTCCGATGTGAGCCGCCGTCCTCCATTCCTCTCCTCCTTCCTCTGTGTTGCGACCATCTCCATCGCCGGCCCTTGCGCCGTTCGACGTCCCCGCTGCAGCCACCTCTCCCCGTCACTCCCGCACACGGCCTTTGCTGGCCCAGGCCCGCGGCCACGGCGCTCGACCGCGCCGATCATGACCCGTGGCCGCGCCACCGTCACCTGCCGCCGCTGCGCGCCCGTGCGGCTGCTTGCGCGCGAGCCGCCATGCCTCTGACCACCGCCACATTGTCGTCGGCCTCCGCCTCGCACCCGGGTGGGTTCGGTCTCCGCCTGGGCCGCGCCCGTTACGCCCGTCGCCCGCTAAGGTCTTGTGGGCCGCTGACCATAGGGGCCCACGCCCCTGTCCAAAAAAAGGGGTTAAAATGTATTAATAAAAACAATTATTTAACTTAATTAACTCTGTTTAATTACCCTAATCACAGATTAGTTAATTAAAGTCCATTTAATAAAATTGTGTCTATGACAGTGGGTCCCTCATGTCAGTTTTGACCCTGGTCAACTCTGTTGACCGCTGACGTCAGGCTGACGTCTTAATCTCTGTTTTTGAATTAATTTAAATCTGGTAATTCTAGAAATAGAATAAACTTTGGAAATTCATAGAAATTAAACCGTAGATCGGATCAAAATGTTTTCTACATGAAAGTTGCTCAGAATTTCGAGACGAATCCGAACACGCGGTCCGTTCGTCTGCCGCACGTCCCTAGAATAGCAAACGTTGAACTTTTCCCCTCCGGTTCATCTGTCTGACAAACGTCTGGAACCGGGAAAACCTTCCCGGATGTTTTCGCCCTTCGCCAGTATCGCATAGAGCTGCGTTAGAACACCTCTAGCACCGCTTATTGTCTTGTTATGCTTATGTTTGTGTGTATTTACTGTTTCTTCCCCCTCTTCTTCTCCGGTAGACCTCGAGACTGTTGCTGATGCCCCTATGTTCGACTACGTCGACGACGACCCTCCTTGTCTGAGCAACCAGGCAAGCCCCCCCTTTGATCTTCCCGATATCGCCCATTCTATACTCTCATGCTTGCATTAGATTTTTCTACTGTTATTGTTTGCTCCTATTCTGATGCATAGCCTGCTTTTGTACCTGCTATTGTTACCTATGTGCTTATCCTAAACTGCTTAGTATACGTTGGATAGTGATCCATCAGTGACCTCCACCTTGTCCATATTGCCCCTGCTTCATCATTGACGACTCGAGCTACATGATCGACGACCAGAGCCCGACACCTCACATCACATCACGCCCCTTTTGTTGCTCCACTCTACAGAGCTACTATCGAGTGCCGAGGGTGATCCCTCATAACGCACTCCTAATGATAATTCTGTAGTGTAGCTATTCGGTCGTGGTCATCGAGGGTGATTTCCTCTTTCACCATTCCCGATACGGCTCTGTCGTTCAACACCTCAAGTGTGAACCTGGAGGGTGGTCCTTCTTACGTTCACCTTGATGATTACATTATGTGGAATCCACCGGGGGTAATTCCTCGGGTTTTCCCCTTGATGTCTGGACACACAGTTACCTTGACTTTACTTGAGACCGTTTGGGAAGTCGGGCGGGCCCAGAGAGCACCCGCAAGATGGTTACGAGGTACGGCCGGGAAGTCAGGCAGCCCTCGAGTAGGCTGGGCTTGCCCTTGCCGTATTTCCTCGAGACGGGGCGACGGGGTCACATTATCGTGAGTCTCTGCTCGTCTCCACAAGCTAATAATACACTATGGTTTGGGTATTTGTTCTGAGTTGGCCTTTGGCCTTTACGCACCAACCACCACGTGAGAATAGATATGGGCCTCGACGTCGTAGTATGAGCCGAAGCTTTGTCAAACATCCAGGTCAGCAGTGCAACACGGCTGGGCCGGCACCATCCATGTAGAGGTGGAGCCTGGACCCGCCCTGTACGCAACGACCCGGAGTGCAATGGGCGATGGGCCCAGACCCCGGAGTGCTTCGGAGGTAGACCGGTGGAGACCTCTCTGCTGAGCCTAGGTAGGTTGCGACGTGTTGATCTTCCGAGGCCGGGCATGACCCAGGAAAGTGTGTCCGGCCAGAGTGATCGAGCGTGTTGGAAAACGTGGTGCACCCCTGCAGGGAAGATTATCTATTAATAGTTGTGTCCACGGTAACGGACGTTCAGACTTATATCCTGATCTTATAAAATTACAAATGGATACTTGAGATATGTGGCTCCGGGATTGCTTTCTCGCAGGGAGTCGAGGAAGGATCTCTAGGCATTAATGCTACAACATGTTTGTTAATTATAAACTGCTATTCTGTACTCTTCTACATGCTGCAAGATGCTCGGAGCTGCGTGAAGATGCTAGTCTTCGATAGGCTAGGCCTTCCCCCTATTCTGGCATTCTGCAGTTCAGTCCATGGATACAGCCCTTCCATTTGATACCAATGCATACTTAGTATAGATCTGATGCTTGCAAGTACTTTGGATGAGTACTCACGGTTGCTTTGCTACCCCCCTTTTCCCCCTTCCTTCTTCTTTCCGATTGATGCAACCAGATGGTGGATCCCGGGAGCCAGATGCCACCGCCGATGGATACTACTACATGGAGGCCGCCGAAGGTCAGGAGTAGTTAGGAGGTCCCAGGCAGGAGGCCTTGCCTCTTCGATCGTGTTGCTTTTGTGCTAGCCTTCTTAAGGCATCCTTGTTTAACTCATGTCTGTACTCAGATATTGTTGCTTCCGCCGACTCTTGTGTATCGTGCTTGTATTCGAGCCCTCGAGGCCCCTGGCTTGTAATATGAAGCTTGTATTATTTTGATTTGTGTCTAGAGTTGTGTTGTGATATCTTCCAGTGAGTCCCTGATCTTGGTCGTACACATTTGCGTGCATGATTAGTGTACGGTCGAATCGGGGGCGTCACAGCTGTTGCCGGGGAGGTGAGTGCTTGAAGGTATATCTTTAGATCTTGCAATTGAATCTTTTTTTTTCTTGTTTTATCACTAGTTTAGTTTATAAAAGAAAACTACAAAAAAATGGAATTGAGTTTGCCTCATACGCTTCATCTTTTTAATATCTTTCGTGAAAATGATGGTAAGGAAAATTGTGCTTGATTGCTAGAAGAAGAAATCTATAGAATGTTTCATACTAAATCTTTGAATGATGAGCATGATTGCAATGTTGTTAGTATGAACTCCTTGAATATCCATAGTACTAATGATGATTGCACTAGTTATGATGAAAATGTCTCCTATAAGCATGTCGATTTTTGTGGAGAGCATTGGTTTGCATAGATACGCCAAATAGAGAAGATGCATATTGCAAGAGGCATAAGTATTTAGAAACTAAATGGTTGCAAGAAAGGCTAGATAAGAGTGCTGAGAAATTAAGATATCTTTACCGTTGTGAACTTTGCAATGAACGTGGTCATTTACATCTCCAATGCAAATTGTTTCATGATCGAATCGTGTCCAAAAACTGTGATGATTTGATCTCCCTTGCTCATTATAATGAACTTAGTTTGCTTTTGGGTTATGAAGAGTTGAAACATGCAACTAAGCTTATTCCAAAATTTAATCTTGCGCATTTCCTTGATATTGATTTAGAGGAGATTTATTTGTTTTGTGCGGTGAATTGCATTGAAAATCCTTATATTGCCAATCACCTAAAAAAAGAAAGCAAATAGAAGATGATGAGAATACTAATGAAAGGGAAGAGACTTCCCAATATCCTCCTATTATTTCTTATGATGAATCAGGTAACGAGGAGGAGCTTTCTATTCAACCAATCCCGTCAATAAAGAGCTCAAAGAAGAAGGTTGAACCCACACATAATGTGAAGAAGATAAAGAAAAAAGGGAGCAACAAAGGTAAAAAGGTATCTCTTCCGAATGATGTTGCTCCTACTACTCATTGTGATGATGATAATTGCTATACTATTGGTGCTATCCATGCTATTAATGATGAGAGTGATTATGCTTATGATATGAAAAGGGCCAAGCTTGGGGAAGCTATGTTTGATGAGGATGAAATATTTGAGAATATATTTGCTGAAATTAATGTTTGTCCCAAGCTTGGGGATGCTACGTTTAATGAAGATGATATTTTTAGCATCCCAAGTTTTGGTTTGCAAAGTTATTATAATAATATCATGCCTCTTACCTATGATGATTATATTGATGAAAGTGGGTTTGGAAGGGTGTCAACTTTATTTAGTGATTCCACTATCTTGGAAGAGGTTTCAATTGATTATGATGAGAACAAAGTTGCTACTTATGATAATTATTGTGATGAAACTTATGCTATAAAAAGTAGTGATGGTTATATTTATAAAACTTGTCATGATTATGATTATCCTTTTTCTGAACATTACTCTTTTAATGTGGAAACCATTTTTAGTATTCGAGTCTTTTATGATACTCCCACTATTCCGAATGAGAAGAATTTTGCTTATGTGGAGAGTAGTAAATTTTCTATGCTTGTAGATCATGAAAAGAATGCTTTATGTGATGGTTATATTGTCGAATTTATTCATGATGCTACTAAAAATTATTATGAGGGAGGAAAATATGCTTGTAGGAATTGCAATAGTATCAAGTTTCCTCTCTATGTGCTTAAAGTTTTGAAGTTATGCTTGTTTTGCCTTCGTATGCTAGTTAATTATTGTTCACATAAGTTATTTGCTCACAAAATCCCTATGCATAGGAAGTGGGTTAGACTTAAATGTGCTAGTCATATTCTTCATGATGCTCCCATTATGTTTCAACTCTTATCTTTTATGTGAGCATCATTGCCATCATCATGCCTAGTTAGAAAGGCATTAAAGAAAAGCGCTTGTTGGGAGACAACCCAATATTTACCTTTACTATTTTTGTGTGTTCAGATGATTATGCTACTTTAGTAATCATGTTTTATAGCTTTTGTTCAATAAAGTGCCAAGTAAGACCTATAGGATCTTCTTGGATGATAGTTATTTGATCTTGCTGAAAATTCCAAAAACTTTCTGTTCACGAAAAACATTGTTAAAAATCACCAGAACGTGATAAAATATTGATTCCAATTGAAGTAGATCAATAAACAAATTTCCCAGGACTTCCTATTTTGGTAGAATTTTTGGAGTTCCAGAAGTTTGCGTTAGTTACAGATTACTACAGACTGTTCTGTTTTTGACAGATTCTGTTTTTTGTGTGTGTTGTTTGCTTATTTTGATGAATCTATGGCTTGTAAAATAGTTTATAAACCATAGAGAAGTTGGAATACATTAGGTTTAACACCAATATAAATAAATAATGAGTTCATTACAGTACCTTGAAGTGGTGGTTTGTTTTCTTTCGCTAACGGAGCTCATGAGATTTCTGTTGAGTTTTGTGTTGTGAAGTTTTCAAGTTTTGGGTAAAGATTCGATGGACTATGGAATAAGGAGTGGAAAGAGCCTAAGCTTGGGGATTCCCAATGTAACCCAAGGTAATATTCAAGGATGACCAAGAGCCTAAGCTTGGGGATGCCCCGGATGGCATCCCCTCTTTCGTCTTCGTTCATCGGTAACTTGAGATATGTGTTTTGCTTGGAGCGTCAATTTATTTTGTTAGTTTTTGCTTGCTGTTATTTAGAATAATGTTTTTGCATCTATATTTTCAATAAAAATGTCAAGGATAGCCTTTACCATGCTTATTTGGCTAGTATACATGTTGCTGTTTGAAAACAGAAAGTTTACCGCTGTTGCAAAAATTCCTTAGAAAAGTAAGAATGCGATAAAATGTTGAAACCTTTTGCATAATAAGCTCTGATAAATTTACTACAGTGGGAATTTTCTTTCATATTTTTTGGAGTTAGGGAAGTATGATGGATCTTGCATTCTTTACAGACTATACTGTTTTGGCAGATTGCTGTTATGGTTGCATTGTTTGCATATGTTTGCTTGTTTAATGATTCTATTTGAGGATAGGAGTGTTACATATGCAGAGGCATTTAGTATGCAATGTTGAATAATAATTTTTGTGATTTGTTACAGTAGAAAATGATAAGGTTTTACATTGGTTTATACTAACCTATCTCACGAGTTCTTGTTGAGTTTGGTGTGGATGAAGCTTTTGAGATTTAGGAAACTGAGACATAAAAGGAATTAAGGAGACACAAAAGCTCAAGCTTGGGGATGCCCAAGGCACCCCAAGATAATAATTCAAGAAGTCTCAAGCATCTAAGCTTGGGGATGCCCCGTTAGGCATCCCACCTTTCTTTTTCAACAATTATCGGTTAGTATCGATTGAGCCTAAGTTTTTGCTTCTTCACATGAGTTGTGCTATCCTTGCAATGTCATTTTATTTTGTTTTGCTTGCTGCTTGAATACAATACCAAGATCTGAAATTCTTTATTGAGAGAGAGTCTTCACATAAGTTACATAATTATTTAACTACTCATTGAACTTCACTTATATCTTTTTGGAGTAGTTTGTCATTTACTCGTGTGCTTCACTTATATCCTATGAGTAAATGGTTGAATGAGTTGAATGTCATAAATCTGAAATTATATATGTTTCATTTGCTTATCCCATGGGGAGTAATGACTTCACATTTAAGAAGTAGAGGTTGTAAATTTATTGAAGGTTAGCAAGCATTGTATTGGTCATTTGAACAATTCATGACAGAATATTGAAGGAAGAGAGATTTCACATATAAATATACTATCCTAGACATCCTTTATAATTGTGAGCACTCATTAAGTATGACATGCTAAAGAGTTGATGTTGGACAAGGAAGACAACGTAATGGGTTATGTTTTCTCGCATCTCAGTTAAAGTATATTGTCATGGATCATTCAAACATGTTGAGCTTGCCTTTCTCCCTCATGCTAGCCAAAATTCCTTGCACCAAGTAGAGATACTACTTGTGCTTCCAAATATCCTTAAACCCAGTTTTTTGCCATGAGTGTCCACCATACCTACCTATATGCGGTATTTACCTGCCGTTCCAAGTAAATTTGCATGTGCCAAACTCTAAACCTTCAAACAATAATCTGTTTTGTATGCCTGAATCGCTCATGTAGCGACTAGGGGCTGTCAGTATCTTCCATGCTAGGTGGGTTATTCTCACGATGAGTGGACTCCGCTCATCATTAACGAGAAAATGGTTGGTATTCGGGATGCCCAGTCCCATGATCATAAGATCAAAATCAAATCAAAAATAACTGCAAACAAAACTCCCCCAGGATTGATGTTAGTTGGAGGCACCCGTTGTTTCGGGCAAGCCATGGATTGATGATTGTTGGTGGAGGGGGAGTAAAAACTTTACCATTCTGTTTGGGAACAACCTATAATGTATGTAGTATGGAAGATATTGGGAACTCTTGGTTGTTATGTTGACAATGAGATCATACCTCTCAAAATTATTTTCATCTCTATTTAAAAATCGAGCTCTGGCACCTCTGCAAATCCCTGCTTCCCTCTGCGGAGGGCCTATCTTTTACTTTATGTCTTTTACTTTATGCAAGATTCAAGGTGATCTTCACCTTTCCCTTTTTTTTATCCTTTGGCAAGCACCTCGTGTTGGAAAGATCCTGATATATATATATATATATATATATATATATATATATATATATATATATATATATATATATATATATATATATATATATATCCAATTGGATTTAAGTTAGCATGAACTATTATTGTTGACATCACCCAAAGGTGAATAGGTTGGGAGGCAACATTATAAGCCCCTATCTTTCTCAGTGTCCGATTAAAACTCCATAACCATAAGTATTGCGTGAGTGTTAGCAATTGTAGACGACTATATGATAGTTGAGTATGTGGAGTTTGCTAAATCAAAGCTCTTACATAGACCCTTCCTGAAAATAGGATGAGTTGCAATTGTTTGATGACTGAGAACATAGTTTGCTAGTTTTCAAGAAAGTTTATGGTCTATGCTTTAACATGTGAATAGCTTGTTACTTGATCTTGAGAAGTTTTTTGAGATGAACTACTGTTATGACATATAATCATGCTAGAAAAGGTGATTGAAATTATCATTGATCAAACTTGTGCACCTGCTAGCATTCACACTTCATAAATTCTTTCTTTTATCATTTACCTACTCGAGGACGAGCAGGAATTAAGCTTGGGGATGCTGATACGTCTCCAATGTATCTATAATTTATGAAGCATTCATACTATTTTATTATCTGCTTTGAATGATTACGGGCTTTATTTTACACATTTATATTATTTTTGGGACTAACCTACTAACCGGAGGCCCAGCCCATATTGTTGTTTTATTGCCTGTTTCGGTATTTCGAAGAAAAGGAATATCAAACGGAGTCCAAACGGAATGAGACCTTTGGGAGCGTGATTTTTGGAAAGGATACGATCCGGGAGACTTGGAGTTCAAGCGAGGGAAGGTTCGAGGAAGCCAGGAGATAGGAGGGCGCGCCCACCCCCCTGGGCGCGCCCCCTGTCTCCTGGGCCCCTCGAGCGTCCCCCGACCGACTTCTTTCGCCTATATATTCCCATATACCCTAAAACCATCGAAAAACGAAAATAGATCGGGAGTTCCGCCGCCGCAAGCCTCTGTAGCCACCAAAAACCTCTCGGGAGCCTGTTCCGGCACCCTGCCGGAGGGGGAACCCATCACCGATGGCCATCTTCATCATCCCGGCGCTCTCCATGATGAAGAGGGAGTAGTTCACCCTCGGGGCTGAGGGTATGTACCAGTAGCTATGTGTTTGATCTCTCTCTCTCGTGTTCTCTATATGGCACGATCTTGATGTATCGCGAGCTTTGCTATTATAGTTGGATCTTATGATGTTTCTCCGCCTCTACTCTCTTGTGATGAATTGAGTTTTCCTCTTGAAGTTATCTTATCGGATTGAGTCTTTAAGGATTTGAGAACACTTGATGTATGTCTTGCCGTGTTTATCTGTGGTGACAATGGGATATCACGTGATCCACTTGATGTATGTTTTGGTGATCAACTTGCGGGTTCCACCCATGAACCTATGCATAAGGGTTGGCACACGTTTTCGTCTTGACTCTCCAGTAGAAACTTTGGGACACTCTTTGAAGTACTTTGTGTTGGTTGAATAGATGAATCTGAGATTGTGTGATGCATATCGTATAATCATGCCCACGGATACTTGAGGTGACAATGGAGTATCTAGGTGACATTAGGGTTTTGGTTGATTTGTGTCTTAAGGTGTTATTCTAGTACGAACTCTTGAATAGATTGATCCGAAAGAATAACTTTGAGGTGGTTTCGTACCCTACCATAATCTCTTCGTTTGTTCTCCGCTATTAGTGGCTTTGGAGTGACTCTTTGTTGCATGTTGAGGGATTGTTATATGATCTATCTATGTTATTATTGTTGAGAGAACTTGCACTAGTGAAAGTATGAACCCTAGGCCTTGTTTCCTAGCATTGCAATACCGTTTACGCTCACTTTTATTATTAGTTACCTTGCTGTTTTTATATTTTCAGATTACAAAAACCTATATCTACCATCCATATTGCACTTGTATCACCATCTCTTCACCGAACTAGTGCACCTATACAATTTACCATTGTATTGGGTGTTAGGGAACGTAGCAGAAATTCAAAATTTTCTACGCATCACCAAGATCAATCTATGGAGTAATCTAGCAACGAGGGGAAGGGGAGTGCATCTACATACCCTTGTAGGTCGCGATGCAGAAGCGTTGCAAGAACGCGGATGAGGGAGTCGTACTCGTAGCGATTCAGATCGCGGTTGATTCCGATCTAAGCACCGAAGAACGGTGCCTCCGCATTCAACACACGTGCAGCCCGGTGACGTCTCCCATGCCTTGATCCAGCAAGGAGAGAGGGAGAGGTTGGGGAAGACTCCATCCAGCAGCAGCACGACGGCGTGGTGGTGGTGGAGGAGCGTGGCAATCCCGCAGGGCTTCGCCAAGCACCGCGGGAGAGGAGGAGGAGGGAGAGGGGTAGGGCTGCACCGAAAGAGAGACGTTCTCATGTGTCTTGGGCAGCCCAAATCTCAACTATATATAGGGGGGAGGGGGCTGCGCCCCCTCTAGGGTTTCCACCCCCAAGGGCTGGCGGCCAGCCCTAGATCCCATCAAGGGGGGCGGCCAAGGGGAGGAGAGGGGGGGTGCCCCACTAGATGGGCCCTAAGGCCCATCTGGACCTAGGGTTTGCCCCCTCCCACTCTCCCATGCGCCTTGGGCCTTGTTGGGGGGGGGGGCGCACCAGCCCACCTGGGGCTGGTCCCCTCCCACACTTGGCCCACGCAGCCTTCTGGGGCTGGTGGCCCCACTTGGTGGACCCCCGGGACCCTCCCGGTGGTCCCGGTACATTACCGATTTCACCCGAAACTTTTCTGGTGACCAAAACAGGACTTCCCATATATAAATTTTTACCCCCGGACCATTCCGGAACTCCTCGTGACGTCCGGGACTCCGAACAACATTCGGTAACCACGTACATACTTTCCCTATAACCCTAGCGTCATCGAACCTTAAGCGTGTAGACCCTACGGGTTCGGGAACCATGCAGACATGACCGAGACGTTCTCTGGTCAATAACCAACAGCGGAATCTGGATACCCATGTTGGCTCCCACATGTTCCACGATGATCTCATCGGATGAACCACGATGTCGGGGATTCAATCAATCCCGTATGCAATTCCCTTTGTCTAACGGTATGTTACTTGCCCGAGATTCGATCGTCGGTATCCCTATACCTTGTTCAATCTCGTTACCGGCAAGTCTCTTTACTCGTTCCGTAACTCACATCATCCCGTGATCAACTCCTTGGTCACATTTTGCACATTATGATGATGTCCTACCGAGTGGGCCCAGAGATACCTCTCCGTTTACACGGAGTGAAAAATCCCAGTCTCGATTCGTGCCAACCCAACAGACACTTTCGGAGATACCCGTAGTGCACCTTTATAGCCACCTAGTTACGTTGTGACGTTTGGTGCACCCAAAGCATTCCTACGGTATCCGGGAGTTGCACAATCTCATGGTCTAAGGAAGTGATACTTGACATTAGAAAAGCTCTGAGCAAACGAACTACACGATCTTTTGTGCTAGGCTTAGGATTGGGTCTTGTCCATCACATCATTCTCCTAATGATGTGATCCCGTTATCAACGACATGCAATGTCCATGGTCAGGAAACCGTAACCATCTATTGATCAACGAGCTAGTCTCCTAGAGGCTTACTAGGGACATGGTGTTGTCTATGTATCCACACATGCATCTGAGTTTCCTATCAATACAATTCTAGCATGGATAATAAACGATCATCATGAACAAGGAAATATAATAATAACCTATTTATTATTGCCTCTAGGGCATATTTCCAACATTGGGTGTGTTGGGGACACAAGAGACTCTTTTTTATTTGGTTGCAGGGTTGTTTGAGAGAGACCATCTTCATCCTACGCCTCCCACGGATTGATAAACCTTAGGTCATCCACTTGAGGGAAATTTGCTACTGTCCTACAAACCTGTGCACTTGCAGGCCCAACAACGTCTACAAGAAGAAGGTTGTGTAGTAGACATCAGCTACTACGAGCATTAGTAAGGTACACACCAATAACATGTATATCAAATATACCTTTCACTTTTCCATCCTTCTTATCCTTCAAATACTTGGGGCAGTTCCGCTTCCAGTGACCGGTCCCTTTGCAGTAGAAGCACCCAGTTTCAGGCTTAGGTCCAGACTTGGGCTTCTTCCCGGGAGCAGCAACTTGCTTGCTATTCTTCTTGAAGTTCCCCTTCTTTCCTTTGCTCTTTTTCTTGAAACTAGTGGTCTTGTTAACCATCAACACTTGACGCTCCTTCTTGATTTCTACCTCCGTGGCCTTGAGAATTGCGAAGAGCTCGGGAATCGTCTTGTTCATCCCTTGCATATTATAGTTCATCACGAAGCCTTTATAGCTTGGTGGCAGTGATTGAAGAACTCTGTCAATGACACTATTATCAGGAAGATTAACTCCCAGTTGAGTCAAGTGGTTATGGTACCAAGACAATCTGAGTATGTGTTCACTGACAGAATTGTTCTCCTGCATCTTGCAGCTATAGAACTTGTTGGAGACTTCATATCTCTCAACTCGGGCATTTGCTTGAAATATTAACTTCAATCTTGGAACATCTCATATGCTCTGTGACGTTCAAAACGTCTTTGAAGTCCCGATTCTAAGCCGTAAAGCATGGCACACTGAACTATCGAGTAGTCATCAGCTTTAGTCTGCGAGACGTTCATAACGTCCGGAGTTGCTCCTGCAGCGGGTCTTGCACCCAGCGGTGCTTCCAGGACGTAATTCTTCTATGCAGTAATGAGAATAATCCTCAAGTTACGGACCCAGTTCATGTAGTTGCTACCATCATCTTTCAACTTAGCTTTCTCTAGGAACGCATTAAAAGTCAAGGGAACTGTAGCACGGGCCACTGATATACAACAACATAGATATGCAAAAACTATCAGGACTAAGTTCATGATAATTAAAGTTTAATTAATCATATTAATTAAGAACTCCCACTTAGATAGACATCCCTCTAGTCATCTAAATGATCACGTGATCCATATCAACTAAACCATGTTCGATCATCACGTGAGATGGAGTAGTTTTCAATGGTGAACATCTCTCTGTTGATCATATCTACTATATGATTCATGTTTGACCTTTCGGTCTCAGTGTTCCGAGGCCATATCTGCATATGCCTGATACGTCTCCAACGTATCTACTTTTCCAAACACGTTTGCCCTTGTTTTGGACTCTAGCTTGCATGATTTGAATGAAACTAGCCCGGACTGACGCTGTTTTCTGCGGAATTGACATGGTGTTATCTTTGTGCAGAAACAAAAGTTCTCGGAATGACCTGAAAATCCACGGGGATTATTTTTGGAAAATATAAAATATACTGGCGAAAGAATCAAGGCCAGGGGGCCCACACCCTGTCCACGAGGGTGGGGGGCCGCCCCCTCCCCCTGGGCGCGCCCCCTGCCTCGTGGGCCCCCTGGATGTCCACTGACCTCAACTCCAACTCTATATATTTGCTTTCGTGGAGAAAAAAATCAGAGAGAAAGTTTTATCGCGTTTTACGATACGGAGCCGCCGCCAAGCCCTAATCTCTCTCGGGAGGGCTGATCTGGAGTCCGTTTGGGGCTCCATAGAGGGGGATTCATCGCCGTCGTCATCATCAACCATCCTCCATCACCAATTTCATGATGCTCACCGCCGTGCGTGAGTAATTCCATTGTAGGCTTGCTGGATGGTGATGGGTTGGATGAGATTTACCATGTAATCAAGTTAGTTTTGTTAGGGTTTGATCCCTAGTATCCACTATGTTCTGAGATTGATGTTGCTATGACTTTGCTATGCTTAATGCTTGTCACTAGGGCCCGAGTGCCATGATTTCAGATCTGAACCTATTATGTTTTCATGAATATATGTGAGTTCTTGATCCTATCTTGCAAGTCTATAGTCACCTATTATGTGTTATGATCCGACAACCCCGAAGTGACAATAATCGGGATACTTCTCGGTGATGACCGTAGTTTGAGGAGTTCATGTATTCACTAAGTGCTAATGCCTTGGTCTGGTACTCTATTAAAAGGGGGCCTTAATATCCCTTAGTTTCCATTAGGACTCCGCTGCCACGAGAGGGCAGGACAAAAGATGTCATGCAAGTTCTTTTCCATAAGCACGTATGACTATATTCGGAATACATGCCTACATTACATTGATGAATTGGAGCTAGTTCTATGTCACCCTAGGTTATAACTATTACATGAGGAATTGCATCCGACATAATTAACCATCACTGATCCAATGCCTACAAGCTTTTCACATATTGTGTTTTTCTTATTTACTTTACCGTTGCTACTGTTACAATTACTACAAAACTGCTATCGTTACTTTTGCTACTGTTACCGTTACTATCATACTACTTTGCTACTAAATACTTTGCTGCAGATATTAAGTTATCCAGGTGTGGTTGAATTGACAACTCAACTGCTAATACTTGAGAGTATTCTTTGGCTCCCCTTGTGTCGAATCAATAAATTTGGGTTGAATACTCTACCCTCGAAAACTGTTGCGATCCCCTATACTTCTGGGTCATCAAGACTATTTTCTGTCGCTGTTGCCGGGGAGCATAGCTCTATTCTTTGAGTCACTTGGGATTTATGTCTGCTGGTCACTATGAAGAACTTGAAAGACGAAAGAACTAAGATTTTTCCCTCAACTACGAGGGGAGGTAAGGAACTGCCATCTAGCTCTGCACTAGATTCTCCTTCTGTTTTGAGTAAGCTTGCGACACCTAAACCTGCTACTGCTATGAATTCTGATATGTCGCATGTTATTGATGATGCCACTTCTGCTATGCATGATACTTATGATGAAACTACTTCTATGCTTGATACTGCTGTGCCATTAGGTGAATTTGTTGATGAACAACTTGCTAGGGCTAGAGAGAATGAAATTATTGAAGATAGTGATGATGAAGGTTCTCCCCCTAAGTATGAATTGCCTGTTGTTCCTGAGGGTTATGTTATGGATGAAGAAACTGCTAGAGATTTTCTTGCTTGCAATGATAGATCTGATCTTAAGAAGTTATTAGCTAAACTTAAACAGAAAACTCTGAATGCTAGAATGAAACATGACCCTGCTTCTGCTACTTCACCTATCTTTGTTACTGATAAGGATTATGAATTCTCTGTTGATCCTGAGATAATTACTTTGGTTGAATCTGATCCTTTTTATGGCAATGAATCTGAAACTGTTGTGGCACATCTTACTAAGTTAAATGATATAGCCACCCTGTTCACTAATGATGAGAAATCCCGCTATTATTATATCCTTAAGATATTTCCATTCTCATTAATGGGTTGTGACGCCCTGGATTCAATCATACACTAATCATGCACGCAAATGTGTACGATCAAGATCAAGGACTCACGGGAAGATATCACAACACAACTCTAGACACAAATTAAAATAATACAAGCTTTATATTACAAGCCAGGGGCCTCGAGGGCTCGAATACATAAGCTCGAATACACAAGAGTCAGCGGAAGCAACAATATCTGAGTACAGACATGTGTTTAAACAAGTTTGCCTTAAGAAGGCTAGCACAAAAGCAACATCGATCAAAAAGGCAAGGCCTCCTGCCTGGGAGCCTCCTAACTACTTCTGGTCGTCGACGGTCTCCGCGTAGTAGTAGGCATCGGCGGTGGCATCTGGCTCCTGGGCTCCGACATCTGGTTGCATCAACCGGAAAGAAGAAGAAAGGGGGAAAAGGGGGAGCAAAGCAACCGTGAGTACTCATCGAAAGTACTCGCAAGCAAGGATCTACACTACATATGCAACATTATCAAAGGAAGGCTGTATATGTGGACTGGGCTGCAGAAATGCCAGAATAGAGAGAAGGCCTAGTCCTACCGAAGACTAGCATCTTCTGGAAACCACCATCTTGCAGCATCAGGATGGAGTAGAGTAGCATAACGTAAAGTAGTAGTAGTGTTATCAACCTCGGCCAGAGATCCTTTCTCGACTCCCTGCGAGAAAGCAATCCCAGAGCCATACTATCCAGTTATCATCACAATCTAGTTCTCATCACCATCCAATTCTCATCACAAGTATCCAGTTCTAGTTGTATCGATCAGGATACAACTCCAAGTGTCCGTTACCGTAGGACAGGCTATCGATAGATCTTTTCTTCCCTGCAGGGGTGCACCAACTTACCCACCACGCTCGATTAACTCCGGCCGGACACACTTTCCTGGGTCATGCCCGGCCTCGGCCAAACAATATGCCGCAACCCGACCTAGGCTTAATAGAGAGGCCAGCACGCCGGACTAAACCTATGCCCCCAGGGGTAATTGGCCATCTCCCCGGGAACTCCTACACGTTGCGTGGGCGGCCGGTGAGCAGACCTAGCTACCTCCTTCAACAAGGCAGGCGCTTACGCAGTCCAACCCGGCGCGCGCCGCTCAGTCGCTGACGTCTATTAAGCTTCGGCTGATGCATACGACGCAGAACGCCCATACTATGCCCACGTGATGGTTAGTGCTATCAGGCTAGAGGCCCCTCGGATCAAATATCCAAATCGTAGTGGATTAGGAACGCGCGGTAACAAGCAGAGACTCACGAAAGATGTGACCCCGTTGCCCCGTCTCGAGGACTAGCGGCAAGGGCTAGGAATGCCCAGCCACGCCTCGTAATTATCTCGCGGGCACCCTCCAGGTCAACCCGTCTCCACATCACTCGCAATTAAGCTCGCGCAGGTACCCCTCAGGGCCGACCCGTCTTTAGTAACATGGTTCAGTGTAAAGTCATAGTAACCATAGTAACTGTGTGTCCAAACATCAAGGGAAAACCCGAGGAATCACCCCCGATGAATTCCTCTTGATGTAATCATCAAGGTGAATGTAAGAGGAATCACCCCCGAGGTTCACACTTGAGGGGTTGCACGACAGAGTCATATCGGAAGTGGTTAAGGCGGAATCACCCTCGATGACCACGACCGAATGGCTACACTACAAGGTTAACATCAGAAGTGCTGTAGAGGTCTCACCCTCGGCACTCGATAGTAACCCAGTAGTGTCGAGCAACTAAGGGGAAAGTGATGTGCGGTGCCGGGGCCTGGTCTTCGATCCCGTTGATCGGGTCTTCGATGATGAAGCAGGGGCAACAAGGACAAGGTGGGGGTCACTGATGGATCACTAACCAACCTATACTAAGCAGTTTAGGATAAGCAGGTAGGTAACAATGAGCAGGTTACAAAAACAAGCTATGCATCAGAATAGGAGCAAACAATAACAGTAGCAAAATCTAATGCAAGCATGAGAAAATGGAATGGGCGATATCGGGATGATCAAAGGGGAGGCTTGCCTGGTTGCTCAGACAAGAAGGAGGGGTCGTCGGTGACGTAGTCGATCACAGCGGCATCGGCAGCCGCCACGGGGTCTACCGAAGAGAAGTGGGGGGAGAAACAGTAAATACATAGCAAGCAAGTGCATAACAGGACAACAGGCAAAGCTAGACATGTTCTAACACGGTGCTACACGATACCGGTGAAGGGGGGAGTCAACCGGGAATGTTTTCCTAGTTCCGGACCTGTGTCAGACAGATGACCGGAGAGGAAAAGTTACATGTTCAGATAGTTAGAGGCATCTGACAGGTAAACGGACCGCTTGTTTGGATTCGTCTCATTGTTCTGAGCAATTTTCATATACAAAACTTTTTCATCCGAGTTACGGATTATTTTCTGTGATTTATCAAAGATTTTATACATTTATGAAGTTTCTGGTTTTATTTTAATTCGGGTTGACCAAGTCAATTTGACTGGTCAAAAGGACAGAGGTGGTGGCCCACATGTCATAGGCTATATCTAATCTAATAAATAAATCTAACTTATTTAAAGAGAGTTCCTACCTGTCACTAGTAAAATGTCCGTGTGTTGCTACGGGCCTTTTAAATTTTGTATGTCGAATTCGTATGTATAAAAGAACAGTTTTTGTAATTTTCAGTCTCCTATTTTTAAATTCGCTTCAGGCCATTTTCCGTGACCACCGGATCTGCACAAATCATAGCACTATTTTGTTCTGACTTAAACTTGTAGAGCCCGTTTGACTTAAACCCTGAACAATCTCTGAAATTAGCACTCCGTACTTATCGATTCCGGTCAACCCTAACCTTCTACCGATCTAGGCCAGCTTGGGGCGCTGAGAAATAGGTAATCCTTAGTAGTAGGATCATAACTTCTCTCACTGACTAAGCGAGACCGTCGTACATGTCTGTGCTCTTTAAGTGGGGAGAAGACATACGGCATGAATATCCACGACGTCAAGCATGCTAATCTCTTCCTCCACCATGCCCATAAAAGAGGTAACCACTACTAAGTAACACACTTATTATCTGCGACAGGTTAGTAATGTTGTCCGCATATTTTTGGGTTTGCACGGGCGTGCGATAGAGAGAGTGAGGAAGAAGATGTAGATGACACGTGATCCCGTTCGGGGTTAACCTTTTTCCCACTGTGACAATCTAGTCTAAAGAAGAAATTGATCAGGATTGATAAATACGAGAGCTAATTTTTTCATGAATAAAGAATTCAGGATTCGATTCATACCGCCTAAGTCAAGGTTTTTTTTTCAGCCTTTTCTCTTTGGTTTATTGAGCTCGCTCCCTCCCGTCTGTCCCCCTTGGCTCTGTCTGGCTCGCGTCGGGTCTGAGTTTTTTTCTTTTCGGGTTGTATTGCTCCACACCCGGATCCGTTTCTCCTTTTTTTAGGAATGATCCGTTTTCACCCACATGATTTTCTGAATTGTTTTTTGGATGGTGGTCGGCAGCCCATCCCCTATCAGAAGAGAAGAGAGAGGCGGAGGCGGTGGACGGGGGTCACCACCGTCGGTGAGCAGCGGCAAGGGGTTAGCTGGAGGTCATGGAGCGCGGGAAGCTGCCGCAGCACAACCCTGGGAAGTTGGAGCCTAGCTGTCGTGGAGGAGCAGGGGGGAAGGAGAGAGGGAGGTACTGAGAAGAGGGCGGCGGAGATATTTTGCCAGTCCCGCCACCAGCAAGGTTTCGCCGGTGATGTCGGAACCGTTCGTCGGCGCCGTTCGAGCCGGAGGTACGGCTAGTTATCCCTTTCCCTTCTCTGGAGCTCTGATTTCTAGTTATTTCAGTCATGCAGCTCTGGGTTCATCCCCGCGCACGGCGCGCTCAGATCCCTTAATGTGTGGGGGTTGTTTTTTCATCGCCCTTCAGACTAATTTGATGAGAAATCATAGTAACGTCCGGGTTATTAGTTCAGCAGATATTTTTGTCGAGCTCGATTTCGCGGATACGAAAATTTGGAGGGGGTTTGCCCTCACCATGTTTCCCCTTTGTCCTTCAGATCATGGGCATTTTAGTGACAATGATTGATATGAGTATACTTGTATGTACTTAGGATCCACACACGAAGTGGGTTGGGGCTAGGGTATGGGTGTGTGTTCAGATTATGGGCATTTTTGTGCGCAGGTGTGTGTGTTGGGCAGATGTGCCATTCAGTTTTGTTATTTCTTTGTAAGTAGTTGTTGAGATCTTTGGTAGTAGTTCCTAGTGTTGGATTTTGTTCCAAGTGTTTCCGTGATTTCTGAACAGCCAAGCATCTCTCTCTCAGCCGTTTGTGTTAGGTGTAAGTTTATTCAGTGTTCCTCTCCTACTATGGTTTCGAAATTAAGGTGCAGATTGTGTCTATCACACAACATTTTAGTGATGGGGGTGGGGGTGGGAGGAGAGAGAATCCAGAATTTAGGGAACATCTTCAGTAGCTGTCTTTTTCAGGTTCCAGTAGGTGTCGCTTTCTTCAGTTAACACATAGGGTAGGATAGTTAGCTAGTTTTACCAAGTCATTAATTCCCGAGTAACAATGATCAGCGCGCACCCTGCCAGCGTTTATTTTCTGATTTTTTAAAAGCAATTTCCCAGGGGAAAGTTGCTCATGCATACTCGATAAAAATGGCACTCTCAATCTAACATTTTTTTGCACCGAGGCAGTGGCTGTTGAAGCTTTGTGTCTGCAAAATGGGGGAAACACCCATCCGAGTTTTTCAGTCTTTTCTCTTGTCAGCTATGTGGAGTTTTTCAGTTTGCTTTCATGTTTTACTTTTTCAACAACAGGGTTGTGGATTCTTGGGGGCAGAGATCATCGAGTGGATGCTATGAACCCAACTACGACCCTAATGACAGTCCCCCAAACACTGAGAGTTGTGATGAGAGCATTGCATATAGTGATGAAGAATCTGTATCTAGGAGGAAGAAGTTATTAGAAGATGCTTTATTTGTTTTTTTAGGAAGGAGGTATCCATCTCTCTCTCTCATGCACTTTCTCTTCTTTTCTATTTTTTTCTAGCCCTATGGTATGCACATCTTTCTTTTCTCTCTTTTTTCTTTCCGCTACGGAATTATATGATATAATTATATAAACATCTTTTTCATGTCATCTAACAGGCAATCAAATCACTCGAGATTTTCCAAAATTCTGGAAGAATGTCGACCTTAAAACTGAGGTATTACACTTTTTTTGTCCTCATAGCTGTCTATCTCTATTCTTCTTTTGGTCCTCTTTTTCTCTTCACTTTCATTCTTTTTATGTTAGTTACCCCTGACATTCTACTCATGATTATTGCCTTTTAGCAAAATTAGAGGCAAAAGGTTATGGGGGCAGGGAGGCATGTGTGCAGCGTCTTTTCCACAAAATACTTTGTAGATATCTTGAGGGGTATGCCCAGTGGCCGGAAGGATGTCATCTCAAAATACGGGTTTGAGCCTCTTCTGAAATTTGAGAAAACTGATATCCCATCACGATTTGTCCGCTATATTGTCGAATGTGTAGACACAGTGTCATCTCAAATCATTGTTACTGATGAGAAGATCATTCCTATCTCAAAGGATTCAGTTCCTTGTGTGTTGGGCCTGCTAGACAGTGGTGATTTAGCGACACAAGACAAGGATAGTGGGAGGAACTTCATTTTGTCTCGGTTCAGCTTGACAGAAATGCCAAACATTACTTTCTTTGGAGACATGCTCATATCTTCTGATTTTCACAGCGAGGAAGGCACTTTCATATGCTTCATGGTGATCGCAATGTCGTGCTTCCTTTTTCCATCTTCCAGCGATCAGATTCACATTGAGTTTTTGACCTTGCTTGTTAATCCAAAGCGCACAAGTGGTTTTGATTTCTGTGCGCTTGTGTATGATTGGATACTCACTGGCATCAACAAGTTTGTGATTTCTGGCAGAGTACCTGGCAGGAAACCAGAGGTGTTTTGACTTTTGCTCGTACTGCATCACGGTTAGTCTTGTTTAAGTGTTTTTTCGCATCCGTTTGTTTTTGTTTTGTATGTTATGTGTCTCCTTTTTTCTTTTTCTTTTCTATTGGGGAAGTACAGATGCATTTAACTAAAAGCTATTGGGGAATGCGAAGGTTAAGATAGCTTATACAATTGATAAGAACAGAATGCTCAAGTGTTCCTGGAACTAAACCGGGATTAGTGTCATCAATATAAATTGGGTTTGTATTTGCTAGGCATTTTTTTCATCAATTTCCAGAAGCTAAACTTTAATGCCTGGAATCTACATCAAAATTGAATCAGTTAGTTCCTAATCAGCTAAGCTTAAATTTAGCAGTTCAACTACTGCAATGGACTCTTTAGAGTTCAGATTTTGTATTGTTAAAGGATGTTAGTTAAATATGAAAATAGTCCATGATAGGTTGTCATGTCAATGAAGAGCCCAAGGTCAGAAGAGTAACAAGTTCGGGAGGAGCATGAACTATGCTTGTGGGCGTAGAGATAATATGATAACTATTATATTCAATCCATGGCCAATAACAAGTTATAATAAAAATAAAAAATTAGGTGTCTGTCAACTATAAAATTTATTAAATTGAATTCAGTGCGTAGTGATAATTTTATCGATATCCGGTTCAATCCATGGCCAATAACAAGAAAATCAGTGTCAACTATGAATTGATTAAATTGGCTTCAGTACAATAGATAGAACTTTGGTTTTATATAACAAATCGAGTATCTTAACGAGCGAATGTGAGGAATCTTGTTCTGGGGCGACCGGTCCTTTTGTCGTTCAATCTGCTGTAAGCATGTGCGGTGATGATGGGTAGGAAAAGCGGACCAAGCTATAAATCATTCATAACAAATTGATTAAGTTGCCTCCGGTTCATGGAGAAGACTTGATTTTCTAGGTCATCATAGTAGAGTTAGAGCTCCCAATGATCAGTTGCTGCAGAGCTGAGTTGTACAGTTGGAATTCGGTGCAGAACAGTTAGCTTAGAACTATGGGCCATTGATTTAGGTATAGGATAATAATTTGCATGTCTTCTCTACATGTTTATGTTTATCATGTCCTTTAAAACTGCATGAAGTAATATTATGTCGATAGTTAAGGTTCTGCACTGACTTGCAACACATATAAGTCATAGCTCAAGAACTTTCAGACAGACTGCTAGACATACTGGCAACCAAAGGGTTTAATTGCAACTTGGAAGCACAAAAAATTCTCTAGAGTGCCAGTTTTAAAATCATTACCATGCACAATTGCATGTCATTATTCAATACTGTACACAAATATAACTTGTGGCTAATGAGTCAGAAATCGAATTGAACTAAAAAATGCATATGCCTAGGAATTAATTAATGGTTCAATGTTTATATAACTTTATGTGCAAGTACATATGTATAACTTTCATTTCATAATCACCTCCATAGAGGACTAATAGAATAGCAATCTACAACTGAATTCTGCAAAGCATGATTAAGTAACTGGCAAATATAGGCTGGACACATGAAAACTTCAGTAACAGACATGGTGATTCATTAGAGATATGCATATGGGCAAGGCATTGCAATGCATTCAGCGTATGGGGTCTTCCGCTTAGCTGCGAGGTCTGCGTTTCGCTGAGCCCGCAATGCCTTCCTCTCATCTAGTGGTATGCTCTGCCTGCGTGCTCTTCGACGGGCGTCCATCTCTTGCCTCTGCTCAACTGGTATATTTTTACTCGCTGCCCTTCTACGGGCGTTCATCTCTTGCCTCTCCTTTGTTGTCAGATTTTGTCTGGCAGCGCTTTGGCTCGAATTCCTATCTTCAATAGTTCTATTTTGTCTAGATGCTCTTCGACGCGCATTCATTTCTTCTCTTTGCTCGGGTGTTAGGCTATCTCGCCTTGCATTGGAAGCAATATCTTCAGCACCACTCGGTGTTCCTTGAGGTGTTGTAGGATTTTCTGCATGCCCAGTGTGTAATTTGGTAAATCCATGACCCACATTTGAAGCAATATACCCAGCACATGGTTAGACTTAATAAATCTAGATCTATAGATGACCATACTTCAATGGTAAAAACATCGTGTGAAAGGGTAAATACCATTTGAAGTTCCCACATGCTCCCCTGGCTCCAATGCTATCATGGTACTGGCTGTAGGAACCATTGTAGCTAATTGGGTGGACGGTTCACATATGAACATTCCATATGACTGTTCCACAACAAAATTTAAGATTACAAGATGGTCACCTTCAAATCATCAATTAAGACATTATGTCTACACATTGTTAGAAAATACACATCTCTTTTTCCCTTATCCTCCGACATCTTATAAGAAAATGTTGCATGTATAATGATTAATGACCTTTGAACCTTCAGCACCGTGGTTGGGCAAAATACAATACTGTAGTAATAAATGGTGCAGGGATAGTGATTAAGTCCCTTTGAAACTTCAACAACATGGTTCATAAACAAAGAAAAATAAATAATAATTACCTACATACGTAGTTTCTCCTCTAGTTGCTAAAAAAACGTAGTTTCTCCTCCATGCACACATTATTGTCTTCTCCAGACATCTAAATTTTAATGAATTTCTACAAGTTTGCTTGGTGAGGTTGCATTTCTTATTGCCCAAGTTGAAAGTTCCTGGAGAACAGACCCTCGTTGTTCTTGGGAAGAACGAGAGAAGCACGGCCCACCAGCGGTGGATATGCATGTGACTTGTGTAATTACAACCTATCTGGCCTATGAATTGCAGAAATTATGAAAATCGTTTTGTGAGAACTAAATAAATTGATAATGCATATATCAGGACTATGAAGATTCACAAGAAAGATGGCACCACATCGGAGAAATAGATGGCTTTGTCAAAAGGTGAACTCACCTCCAGGTGATGAAAGCGAGGTTGACATGTTGATGACCTCATGTGACCTCCATGGTGACCATGTGTGATCTCCAGCGTGATCTCCCAGCTATGTATCGCCTGTGCTTGATGGTGAGTACTTGAGGCAGGGGTGTTCATGAATGACCAATCCTGTAATAGAAGCTGTTTAAATACGTACTCCTACCAAATATGGTGGAGATGTTTGAAGGCGTTATCAATCTTGTCGGTGCTTTCCTTATCTTGTGCCTGATGTTTAGTATGTAACAATTAGGGTAATTATTGTTAGGATTCTACGGTTTTTTCCATGTATAGTATTTTTGCACTTACGAGGGTGGGAGGAAGGCTAATTATGTTTAGTACGTAATCAGGGTGCGAGGGTGGGACGAAAGCTACGAGGGTGCTGATTTTTTCGGTTTGTTTCCATATTAACATTAGGAACCTTTGGGTTTGTTTCCATATTAATATTAGGAATCTTTGGGTTTGTTTCCATGTATGACTTTGACGCTGGGAGTAGAGACGCGTGCGATTGGTTTAGGGTTTTTTTTCGCTGGTTAATTTTTGCCGGTTTTTTTTTCGCTAGTTTATTTTCGTAGATTTTTTTCGTTCGTTTGTCTTGGGTGCGACCGGAGGTTAGGCGTGTGGGGGTGGGTGGGGGACTCGGCAGGAGGTTTTTCTTGGTTCTACACGGCTCAGCGTTAGGTGGGAGCAGGTACCAAAAAAACCTATGGTAGGTGGGACGAAAATAAACCCGGAACGGAGACTACCAACTGTGACATTAGGAGTAGAGAATATGACTAGTAGCTAACCTAACTAGTGATTAACACTAAACTAATTGGACAAGGCCATCCTGACATGTAGTGGTTGTGCCACGGCCAGCACACATCGGAGAACCAAGGCGGCCATGGTCACTAGCAGCAGCAACCAACAACGTAGTAGCAGGAAGATAGAGCAGCAGTAAGCAGCACTAGAAGAGCAGCGACAGGAGGATAGAGCAGCAGCATAGCAAGCACTAGCAGCAGAGCATCAGCGAGCAACGGCAAGAGCAGCAAGCAGAGCATCAACAGTAGTGCAATAGCAGGAGTAGCAACGCAGCGGCAATAGCAAGGGCAACAGCAGTGACGAGGCAAGCAGCAACGCAGCAGGCGAGCAGCACGACAGTAGGGCAGCAGCTACGCGCGGGGCACGGCCCGGGCGTGCGTGACCACGCAGCACGCGCCGGCGGGCGCGGCCGGGGCGGCTGGGAGCTCGCAACGAGCGCGTCCAACCTGAGACAGGGGATCGCCGGTAGGCACGGCGCGAGCGAGTGCGCGAGCGCAGCCATGTGTGAACGGTCGAGTGCGTGCGTGGACAGGACGAACTCCCATCTATGGCGGCTGAAGCACGGGGCGACTAAACGGCAGGCACGGGAGCAGCGGCTAACGGAGTGGATCGAGGGGGCAAAGCAGGGGTGGTGGAGGAGGAGCTCACGGTGGGGTTCGTGGACATGGCCGAAGGCGCGGAGGTGGCCGGACGCTTCGCGCTCGTCGACGAGATGCGGCGGCCGTGGCGGAGAAGACGGGCGATGGCGAGCTTCCGAGGCGCCACTACTCGAATCGAAGCAATTAGACGAAGGAGTCGTCCATGCTGAAGCTCCTGGACATCCTCCCGAGCGCCGGGGAGGCCAATGGCCGCGAGGACAATGATGGCGCGGCAACAACGGCTCGGGCGCGATCTAGACGGAGAAGAGGAGGGCGAGCGAGAGGGATATGGTGTGCTAGGGTTTGTCTACCGCGACGGGGGATCTTATCCTACTCAGGGGTGTCGGCGGATGATCGACACGGCGACATCCGCGGCCATGGAGGCGTGGATGTGCGCCATGGCGCGCCCCTGCCTCCTCCTCTGCACTGTATAGGAAGGGAAAAGCCTCAAGGTGGGCTGGCCCATGTATTGTAGCACTCTCAGCCCACGCACCCGGTAGGATTTAGTATTTTCACTTTTCTTTTCTATTTTCTTTTCTAGCCTCTATTTTGCATCTAGTTGGAGTACTAAATGAATTTTTCCAGGGGTGGAACTTGGTACATAATTCCATTGCAGTATTTTGGTCTTGTACAACAAGTCTCCAAGCATTTTGGAGTTGCTTAAGCATTTTTAGAGATTGAAAAGGTCGGTTAAAATGGCTGTTGGTCCACTGTTTATTTTCTAGGGGCATTTTAACAACTTAAATAATGTTGGTTTTAACATGACAAAGATCAGGGGGATTTATACTAAAATGCGAACATTTTAGTATTATAGTTTGGAGAAACAATATTTTGACTTGTCTTTTAATTTGAATTTGAGGTCGGTTTGGGACAAGGTGATGATTAGCAAAATTTAATTATGACGGCGTGGCACCATTAGCAGGAGTCGGCTGTAGCTTGACACCCGGGATGTTACATGGGTGATGCTAAAACTTGGTTTAATTCTCTTGATCCTGGTTGTGTGCGTTGTCCTCAGGATATGATTTATTACTTCTTGGCTAAATATTTCCTTGCTCATAAGAAACAAGCTGCTTTGAGGGAAATATATAATTTTGTGCAAATTGAAGAAGAGAGTCTCCCACAAGCTTGGGGGAGGCTTCTCTAATTACTTAATGCGTTGCCTGATCATCCTCTTAAGAAAAATGAAATACTTGATATCTTTTATAATGGACTAACCGATGCTTCCAAGGACCACTTGGATAGTTGTGTTGGTTGTGTTTTCAGGGAAAGAACAGTCGATCAAGCTGAATTGCTATTGAATAATATGTTGACTAATGAAAATAATTGGACTCTTCCCGAGCCGATTCCTGAGCCAATTGAGCCAAAACCTGAACCTATTCTTAAACCAACTCCGAAGAAGAGGGGTGTTCTATTTCTCAGTCCTGAAGATATGCAAGAGGTAAAGAAATCTATGAAAGAAAAAGGTATTAAAGCTGAAGATGTTAAGAATTTACCTCCTGTTGAAGAAATACATGGTCTTAATCTACCACCTATTGAAGAAACACATTGTCTTGATAACCCGACACAGGTAGTAAAGGTAAATTCTCTCTATAGATATGATAAAGTTGAAATCCCGTCTACTAAGTTCCCTAGCCAATGTTTGGATGAATTTGATGACTTTATGGCTAGACAAGAAAGTTTTAATGCTTATGTTGGTAGAGAATTAAAGAATAATGCTTTCATGATTGGACGCTTGAGTGATTATATGGCTAGAGTTAAAGGTGAACTTAAACTCATTAGTAAATATGCTTCTATGGTTACCACTCAAGCAGAACAAGTACTTAAAGCTCAAAGTGATTTGCTCAATGAATTAAATAATAAACATGATTTTGTTGTTAGAGTGGCTACTAGAACTGGTAAAATGACTCAGGAACCTTTGTATCCTGAAGGCCACCCTAAGAGAATTGAGCAAGATTCTCAGAGGAATAATTTAGATGCACCTAGTCCTTCTAAAAAGAAGAAAAAGAAAAATGATAGGGTTTTGCATGCTTCTAGTGAACCTATTGTAGACACACCTGAGAATCCTAATGATATTTCTATTTCTGATGCTGAAACACAATCAGGTGATGAACATGAACCTAGTGATAATGTTAATGATAATGTTCATGTTGATGCTCAACCTAGCAATAATAATGATGTAGAGATTGAACCTGTCGTTGATCTTGATAACCCAGAATCAAAGAATCGACGTTATGATAAGAGAGACTTTGTTGCTAGGAAGCACGGTAAAGAAAGAGAACCATGGGTTCAGAAACCCATGCCTTTTCCTCCTAAGCCATCCAAGAAAAAGGATGATGAGGATTTTGAGCGCTTTGCTGAAATGATTAGACCTATCTTCTTACGTATGCGCTTAACTGATATGCTTAAAGTAAATCCTTATGCTAAATATATGAAGGATATTATTACAAATAAAAGAAAGATACCGGAAGCTGAAATTTCCATCATGCTTGCTAATTACACTTTTAAAGGTGGAGTACCAAAGAAACTTGGAGATCCAGGGGTACCAACTATACCATGCTCCATTAAAAGAAACTATGTTAAAACTGCTTTATGTGATCTTGGAGCCGGTGTTAGTGTTATGCCTCTCTCTTTATATCGTAGACTTGAATTGAATAAGTTGACACCTACTGAAATATCTTTGCAAATGGCTGATAAATCAACTGCTATACATGTCGGTATTTGTGAGGATGTGCCTGTTGTGGTTGCAAATGTCACTATCTTAACGGACTTTGTTATTCTTGATATTCCCGAGGACGATAGTATGTCTATTATCCTTGGTAGACCCTTTTTGAATACTGCAGGGGCTGTTATTGATTGCAACAAAGGCAATGTCACTTTTCATGTTAATGGTAATGAGCATACGGTACATTTTCGGAGGAAACAACCTCAAGTTCGTAGCATCAATTCTATTGGAAAGTCCAACTATTATTATTGGAGGTTTTGAATTTTCTCTTCCTATTGTTAAGAAGAAATATGATATTCTTATTAATTGGGGATGTTCATATCCCCGTTGAGGTAACCTAGTGTTATTCGAAATTTCTCCAGTTCCATGTTATTCAAAATGATTTTGTTAGCAAGACTTGATCAACCTTGTTAGTGGATTCCTTTTGATGATCATGAGATGGATGAAACTAGAAGGCACAACCTTTTGTACCCTTTTCTTACTTTTTGTTATTTAGAATAAATAAAGCAAAAATAGTATTATCTGTCTGTTTTTCGAATTATCCATGCAATAAAAAATACCCCGAAAATAAAAGTTCTTCAAATGCCCTGCCAATTTAGTATGATTTTTTTTCCGGAATATTGAATATTTGGCACTGAGAACACAGCAGGGGGAGCTGGCACCTGGCCACGAGGGTCCAGGGCGCGCCCCACTGCCTCGTGGGCCCATGGTGGCCCCCCTCCACTTATTCCTGCACCCACACACTTCATCTTCCTCCCAAAAAAATCACCATCCAGCCCAAGCACGAGTTCTAGCTCATTTTGCTGTAATTTTTGATCTCCTTGCTCAAAGCTCCATTCACAAAACTGCTTTGGGAGATTGTTCCTTGGTATGTGACTCCTCCAATGGTCCAATTAGTTTTTGTTCTAGTGCTTTATTCATTGCAAATTTTTGCTGCCTAGATGACCCTGTTCTTGAGCTTGCATGTCAAATTTATATGGTCCCTAGTAATTCTAATGCATGATATAGGCTCTAGGCACTTGTGGGAGTAGTTGCTATCAATCTTGTCTAGTTTGATTCACTTTTATTTTGAGTTACTAAAAATTTCAGAAATTTTCAGAAAATGATGAAGAGATTTTTTAGGGGCTCTTCTAGCCAAGGCTCCAAGGATAAACAAGCTAAGGAGAAATAAAAGGCCAAGTATAATCTTCCTCGCGTAGCGGAAGTAAGGCCGTGTGAGTGGCCATGTGATAATTTCTTAAGAGCAGCTGGGATTTGTGATGACTTTTATTCATTGGTTGATAATGCGGGCCTAACCAACTTCCTCCACGACCGGATTGAACAGTATCTCTTACTCACCAATACTTTCGTGCAAAACATCTACTATTATCCTAAGAAATCACCTCCTTCAGTAGCTTTTCATTTATAGGATGAGGCTAGGGAGATGTCATTACGTAATTTTTGCACGGTTTGCAAAATACCCTTCGAGGGCAGCTTAGAGGAACCACATCGTAAAGATGTGGATGGTTTTATTGATACTATTACTGTAGGGGAATCGAGGAAGGTTTCCGATGCGAGAATTACTAGCATACATTTTCCTGTTTTACGCTACTTTGCCATATTTGCTAGTCGATGCCTAATTGGTCGCGGAAACTGTAGAAACCTCATTGTCCCTGATATCATTATTTTGTTCCATGCCTTATTTTGTGACAACTCTTTTAGTATGGGTGCCGTTATTGCTAAACGATTAAGTCTGAACCGTACAAAGGGCCCTATCTTTGGAGGTGTCTATGCTACGCGCCTTGCTAAACATTTTAACATACCTATTAGGCGTTATGAGAAAGAAGAAAAGTTGCTACCTTCTGTTTTTCTAGATTATAAGAGCATGGTAGCACATGAGTTTATAGTTAGCAATGATGATAAGATGCTTCTGTATAATTTGAGATTTAATAAGAAACACAATGAGATTATTATCTTGCCTGTGCCCTCTTTGTTTGATTTAACTGCAGGCCCTTAATTATCTCGTCTTACCGGAGGCTGTCTACGCGCTCCGTGGCCAGACATCAACTCCAGAGCCTGAGCCAGAACCACAACTTGATCCTTATCGTCCATCATCTTATCAGTGGGATCCGGAGGAGATCGCCAGCCAGTGGCAATATGATGACACTCCTCAGTACACTGGAGAGAGTAGCTATGATCCATGGGCATAGACCAACTTAGGCCAAAAGCCTAAGCTTGGGGGAGTACGTATCTCTCACCGACATTACATTCATGTTCACACACTTATTCTAGTTGTCGGTGCTCATACTTTTTCATTGTACCATCCATGCTAGTTTAATTTCTTTTTTCTAGCTTTCTTCTTGTGTGTTTAATAAACCTTAAGAAAAACCAAAACAAAAAAATTAGTTAGTTTAATTTCCATGCTTGTAGTAATAATTAAAATGAAAACCCAAAAATATTTCTCGTTCTTCTTTTGCTTGTTGGGAGCTTTCCCCTGTAAATAGTTTTATTTTATTTTCTTTCCTTTGGGGGTCGAGAGGAGAAGACCATAATGAAAATGTTTAGTGGCCCTAATATGCATGATTGTTGATTTAACCAAGAGCCCATATTACCTTGTCTTCTCCCTTGAGTTGAATGCTTGCAGATTCCAGCTTGGTCCAATGCACGTGCACTATTATTATTATACACACCGTTCGGTCGTGCAAGTGAAAGGCAATAATGATGAAATATGATGGACTGATTGAGATGAGAGAAGCTGGTATGAACTCGACCTCTCTTGTTTTTGTAAATATGGTTAGTTCATCGTTCCTGATTCAGCCTATTATGAATAAACATGTTTGCAATGACAATTAGAGATTATAGTTGCTTATGCCATGCTTAATTAGCTAGGAGCTTATAATGGTTTACATTGTGTGCCAACATGCTATTAAAATGGTTGTGATGTGGTATGATAGGGTGGTATCCTACTTTGAATGATTCGAGTGACTCGACTTGGCACATGTTCACGCATGTAGTTGAAACAAATCAACATAACCTTCACGATATTTATGTTCATGGTGGATTATATCCTACTCATGCTTGCACTCAATGTTGATTAATTTTAATGCATGTTTATGACTGTTGTCGCTCTCTCAGTTGGTCGCTTCCTGGTCTTCTGCTAGCCTTCACTTGTACTAAGCGGGAATACTGCTTGTGCATCCAAACTCCATAAACCCCAAAGTTATTTCATATGAGTCCACCATACCTTCCCATATGTGGTATCTACCTGCCGTTCCAAGTAAATTTTTAAGTGCCAAACTCCAAACCTTCAAATGAAATTATGTTTTGTATGCTCGAGCAGCTCATGTATCAACTAGGGCTGTCTGTATCTTCCATGCTAGGTGGGTTATTCTCAAGAGGAGTGGACTCCGCTCCTCATTCACAAGAAAATGGCTGGTAACCGGGATGCCCAGTCCCATGCTTTATGCAAATCAAATCAAAATAATTGCAAACAAAACTCCCCCAGGATTGTTGTTAGTTGGACGGTACTAGTTGTTTTGGATCAGCTGTGGAGTGTGCTTGTTGGTGGTGGGGGAGTATAAACTTTACCATTATGTTTGGGAACCGCCTATAATGTGTGTAGCATGGAAGATATCGAGATCTCAAAGTTGTTATGTTGACAGTGAAAGTATACCGCTCAAAATGTTATTCATCTCTATTTTAAAATCGAGCTCTGGCACCTCTACAAATCCCTGCTTCCCTCTGCGAAGGGCCTATCTATTTACTTTTATGTTGAGTCATCACCCTCTTATTAAAAAGCACCCGCTGGAGAGCACCGCTGTCATTTGCATGCATTATTATTAGTTTATATTGGGTATGACTTGACTGGATCTCTTTTACCATGAATTACAATGTTTAGTCAGTCCTTGATCTTTAAAGGTGCTCTGCATTTATGTTTTGCTGTCTCAGAAAGGGCTAGCGAGATACCATCTTGTCATATCATATTATGATTGTTTTGAGAAAGTGTTGTCATCTGAGATTTATTATTATTGCTCGCTAGTTGGTTATGCTATTGATATGAGTAAACATGAGACCTAAGTGTTATTGTGAATATGGTTAGTTCATAATCTTTGCTGAAAACTTGAATGCTGGCTTTACATATTTACAACAACAAGAGCACACCGAGTTTGTAAAAGTTTTTCTTTATCATTTTCAGTTTATCAACTGAATTGCTTGAGGACAAGCAAAGGTTTAAGCTTGGGGGAGTTGATACGTCTCCAACGTATCTACTTTTCCAAACACTTTTGCCCTTGTTTTGGACTCTTGTTGCATGATTTGAATGAAACTAACCCGGACTGACGCTATTTTTAGCAGAATTGCCATGGTGTTATCTTTGTGCAGAAACAAAAGTTCTCGGAATGACCTGAAAATCCACGGGGATTATTTTTGGAAAATATAAAAAATACTGGCGAAAGAATCAAGGCCACGGGGCCCACACCCTGTCCACGAGGGTGGGGGGCGCGCCCCCTCCCCCTGGGCGCGCCCCCTGCCTCGTGGGCCCCCTGGATGTCCACCGACCTCAACTCCAACTCTATATATTTGCTTTCGCAGAGAAAAAATCAGAGAGAAAGTTTCATCGCGTTTTACGTTACGGAGCCGCCGCCAAGCCGTAATCTCTCTCGGGAGGGCTGATCTGGAGTCCATTCGGGGCTTCGGAGAGGGGGATTCGTCGCCGTCGTCATCATCAACCATCCTCCATCACCAATTTCATGATGCTCACTGCCGTGCGTGAGTAATTCCATCGTAGGCTTGTGAGTAATTCCATCGTAGGCTTGCTGGACGGTGATGGGTTGGATGAGATTTACAATGTAATCAAGTTAGGTTTGATAGGGTTTGATCCCTAGTATCCACTATGTTCTGAGATTGATGTTGCTATGACTTTGCTATGCTTAATGCTTGTCACTAGGGCCTGAGTGCCATGATTTCAGATCTGAACCTATTATGTTTTCATGAATATATGTGAGTTCTTGATCCTATCTTGCAAGTCTATAGTCACCTATTATGTGTTATGATCCGACAACCCCGAAGTGACAATAATCGGGATACTTCTCGGTGATGACCGTAGTTTGAGGAGTTCATGTATTCACTAAGTGCTAATTCTTTGGTCCGGTACTCTATTAAAAGGAGGCCTTAATATCCCTTAGCTTCCATTAGGACTCCGCTGCCACGGGAGGGTAGGACAAAAGATGTCATGCAAGTTCTTTTCCATAAGCACGTATGACTATATTCGGAATACATGCCTACATTACATTGATGAATTGGAGCTAGTTCTGTGTCACCCTAGATTATAACTATTACATGAGGAATTGCATCCGACATAATTATCCATCACTAATCCAATGCCTACGAGCTTTTCACATATTGTGCTTTGCTTATTTACTTTACCGTTGCTACTGTTACAATTACTACAAAACTGCTATCGTTACTTTTGCTACTGTTACCATTACTATCATACTACTTTGCTACTAAATACTTTGCTGCAGATATTAAGTTATCCAGGTGTGGTTTAATTGACAACTCAACTGCTAATACTTGAGAGTATTCTTTGGCTCCCCTTGTGTCGAATCAATAAATTTGGGTTGAATACTCTACCCTCGAAAACTGTTGCGATCCCCTATACTTGTGGGTCATCAATGCTAGGCTCATCAAGTTTAACCCAAGTATTCTGCACGTGCAAAACTGGCTTGCACCCGTTGTATGTGAACGTAGAGCTTATCACATCCGATTATCACGTGGTGTCTCGGCACGACGAACTGTAGCAACGGTGCATACTCAGGGAGAACACTTATACCTTGAAATTTAGTTAAGGGGTCATCTTATAATGCTACCGCCGTACTAAGCAAAATAAGATGCATAAAAGATAAACATCGCATGCAATCAAAATATGTGACATGATATGGCCATCATCATCTTGTGCCTTTGATCTCCATCTCCAAAGCACCGTCATGATCTCCATCGTCACCGGCTTGACACCTTGATCTCCATCGTAGCGTTGTTGTCGTCTCGCCAACTATTGCTTCTACAACTATCGCTACCGCATAATGATAAAGTAAAGCAATTACATGGCGATTGCATTTCATACAATAAAGCGACAACCATAAGGCTCCTGCCAGTTGCCGATAACTTTTAAAGAGCATGATCATCTCATACAATAACTTATATCACATCATGTATTGACCATATCACATCACAACGTGCCCTACAAAAACAAGTTAGACGTCCTCTACTTTGTTCTTGCAAGTTTTACGTGGCTGCTACGGGCTTCTAGCAAGAACCGTTCTTACCTATGCATCCAAACCACAACGATTTTTCATCAAGTGTGCTGTTTTAACCTTCAACAAGGATCGCCCGTAGTCAAATTCGATTCAACTAAAGTTGGAGAAACAGACACCTGTCAGCCACCTGTGTGCAAAAGCACATCGGTAGAACCGGTCTCATGAACGTGGTCATGTAATGTTGGTCCAGGCCGCTTCATCCAATAATACCGCCGAATCAAAATAAGACGTTGGTGGTAAGCAGTATGACTATTATCGCCCACAACTCTTTGTGTTCTACTCGTGCATATCAACTACGCATAGACCTGATGACCCACAAGTAAAGGGGATCTATCGTAGTCCTTTCGATAAGTAAGAGTGTCGAACCCAACGAGGAGCAGAAGGAAATGACAAGCGGTTTTCAGTAAGGTTTTCTCTGCAAGCACTGAAATTGTAGGTGATAGATAGTTTTGTGTTAAGATAATTCGTAACGGGTAACAAGCAATAAAAGTAAATAAGGTGCAGCAAGGTGGCCCAATCCTTTTTGTAGCAAAGGACAAGCCTGTACAATTTCTTATAATGAGAAAAGCGCTCCCGAGGACACATGGGAATTATCGTCAAGCCAGTTTCATCACGGTCATATGATTCGCGTTCGGTACTTTGATAATTTGATATGTGGGTGGACCGGTGCTTGGGTACTGCCCTTACTTGGACAAGCATCCCACTTATGATTAACCCCTATTGCAAGCATCCGCAACTACAAAAGAAGTATTAAGGTAAACCTAACCATAGCATTAAACTAGTGGATCCAAATCAGCCCCTTACGAAGCAACGCATAAACTAGGGTTTAAGCTTCTGTCACTCTAGCAACCCATCATCTACTTATTACTTCCCAATGCCTTCCTCTAGGCCCAAATAATGGTGAAGTGTCATGTATTCGATGTTCACATAACACCACTAGAGGAGAGACAACATACATCTCATCAAAATATCGAATGAATACCAAATTCACATGACTACTAATAGCAAGACTTCACCCATGTCCTCAGGAACAAACGTAACTACTCACAAAGCATATTCATGTTCATGATCAGAGGAGTATTAATATGCATTAAGGATCTGAACATATGATCTTCCACCAAATAAATTAAACCAACTAGCATCAACTACAAGGAGTAATCAACACTACTAGCAACCCACAGGTACCAATTTGTGGTTTTGATACAAGATTGGATACAAGAGATGAACTAGGGTTTTGAGAGGAGATGGTGCTGGTGAAGATGTTTGGAGATTGGCCCCCTCCCGATGAGAGGATCGTTGGTGATGACGATGGTGATGATTTCCCCCTCCCGGAGGGAAGTTTCCCCAGCAGAACAGCTCCGCCGGAGCTCTAGATTGGTTCCGCCAAGGTTCCGCCTCGTGGCGGCGGAGTTTCTTCCCGTAAGCTTTCTTATGATTTTTTCTAGGGTAAAAGCCTTCATATAGCAGAAGAGGGGCACCGGAGGGCCACCAGGGGGCCTAGGAGACAGGGGCGCGCCCAGTAAGGGAGGGCGCGCCCCCACCCTCCTGGCCAGGGTGTGGGCCCCCTCTGGTACTTCTTTCGCTCAATAATTCTTATAAATTCCAAAAATGACTTTCGTGGAGTTTCAGGACTTTTGGAGCTGTGCAGAATAGGTTTCCAATATTTGCTCCTTTTCCAGCCAGAATCCCAGCTGCCGGCATTCTCCCCCTTCATGATAAACCTTGTAAAATAAGAGAGAATAGCCATATGTATTGTAGCATAATGTGTAATAACAGCCCATAATGCAATAAATATCAATATAAAAGCATGATGCAAAATGGACTTATCAACTCCCCCAAGCTTAGACCTTGCTTGTCCTCACGCGGAAGCCGATATCGAAAAATATGTCCACATGTTTAGAGGTAGAGGTGTCGATAAAAATAAAATAAGGACATGAGGGTATCATGATCATTCTCATAACAACAACGTACATAGATTTTGTCATATGATTTCTTATGCTCAAGTAACAATCTATTCACAATGTCAAGTATGGTTCAGAAACTTCATTGAGAACTAACAAACTATAATCTCAGTCATTGAAGCAATTGCAATTTATCATAACATCGGAAAGAGTCTAAAATAGAGCTTTTCAGCAAGTCCACATACTCAACTATCATATAGTCTTTTACAATTGCTAACACTCACGCAATACTTGTGGTTATGGAGTTTTAATCGGACACTGAGAAAGATAGGGGCTTATAGTTTCGCCTCCCAACGTATTCACCTTTGGGTGATGTCAACAATAATAACTCATGCTAACTTACATCCAATTGGAGATATATATATATATATATATATATATATATATTAGGATCTTTCCAAGACGAGGTGCTTGCCAAAGGATAAAATGAAAAAGGGAAAGGTGAAGATCACCTCGACTCTTGCATAATATAAAAGGCATAAAGTAAAAGATAGGCCCTTCGCAGAGGGAAGCAAAGATTGTCATGCGCTTTTATGGTTGGATGCACAAAATCTTAATGCAAGAGAACGTCACTTTATATTGCCACTTGTGATATGAACCTTTATTATGCAGTCCGTCGCTTTTATTACTTCCATATCACACGATCGTATAAAGTTTATTTTCTCCCACATTAATAAGTCATACATATTTAGAGAGCAATTTTTATTGCTTGCACCGATGACAACTTACTTGAAGGATCTTACTCAATCCATAGGTAGGTATAGTGGACTCTCATGGCACAACTGGGTTTAAGGATATTTGGAAGCACAAGTAGTATCTCTACTTGGTGCAAGGAATTTTTGGCTAGCATGAGGGGGAAAGGCAAGCTCAACATGTTAGGAAGATCCATGACGATATACTTTAACTGAGATGTGAGAAAACATAAACCATTACGTTGTCTTCCTTGTCCAACATCAACTCTTTAGCATGTCATACTTAATGACTGCTCACAATCATAAAGATGTCCAAGATAGTATATTTATATGTGAAGCCTCTCTTTCTTTATTACTTCCTATTAAATGCAACGATGACCAAAACTATGTTTATCAACTCTCAACAACTTTTATGCCTCATACTCTTTATATGTGAAGTCATTACTATCCATAAGATCAATATGAACTCTTTATTTATTTATTCTTTCTATTTCCTCAAGATCATAGCAAAGTAGCAAAGCCCTTGACTCAACACTAATCTTTATTATATAGCTCACGAACTCGATTATATAAAGAGATGACAAAGCAAAACTCAAAACTAATTCATACCAAAACTTTATTCTACTTGATCAAGATATTACTAAAATGATCGAACTAAGTAAAACGGTAAAGATAGGAGTGTGATGGTAATACGATACCGGGGCACCTCCCCCAAGCTTGGCAGTTGCCAAGGGGAGTGCCCATACCCATGTGATTATGTCCTCAGAGGTGACGAAGGTGGTGATGATGATGGTGGATAGTCGCACATCGAGCGTAAAAGCTCCTCCAACTTGCGGATAATGCCCTTGATTGCGACGATATGATCCTTCAACAGAATATTTTCTCGTGTGAGATATTTATTTTGTATGCGAGCTAACTCAATCATCTTGAAAGCTTCAATCTCAATTGGGGTAAATAGGTTAGGTATAGGATGAGGGATGTTCTCTTCTTCCGCCGCCGGAGCTTGATCCTCCATGGCCTTCTTAATCCCTGCATCCTTGTTGATCTCCTCCGGTTCTTCTCTTTTCAGCTCTATCTGCAATAGCCAAGCATCCTTGTCTTCATTGTTGAAGGAGGATGACATCATGATGCTCTATATCTGTCAGAAAAACAGCTCGAAATGAAAACAGAGGATATTTGCGTGATACGGTGGTCGAAACCTTCGGGAGATTATATAATGAATTTTTACCGATCAAAATATGTATCGTGCAAGAAAACGGAGTCCGGGAGGCACACGAGGTGCCCACGAGACAGGGGGCGCGCCCAGTAAGGGAGGGCACGCCCTCCACCCTCGTGGAGGCCTCGTGTCCTTCCCAGATTACTTCTTGCTTTCCAAAATTCTTAAATATTCCAAAACGGATAGAAATTGCCATTAGAATTGTCTTGGAGTCGGTTTACTTACCGTACCACATACCTATTCCTTTTCGGAGTCTGGAACGTTCTAGAAAGTGTTCCTTATGTATTCCTCCGGGGTTATGGTCTGAATAATATTAGTTCCAACATTTATAGGATTTACCTGAGATATAATGTTTGATTCTTTGACCGTTCACCACCTTCGGATTTGTGCCTTCGAAGTTGTTGATTTTTATGGCACCGGAACGATAGACCTCCTCGATAACGTCAGGACCTTCCCACTTAGAGAGAAGTTTTCCTGCAAAAAATCTTAAACGAGAGTTGAATAGCAACACATAATCACCTATGTTAAATTCTCGCTTTTGTATTCTTTTGTCATGCCATCTTTTAACTTTTTCTTTAAACAACTTGGCGTTCTCATATGCTTGGGTTCTCCATTCATCAAGTGAGCTAATATCAAATAACCTCTTCTCACCGGCAAGTTTGAAAACATAATTGAGCTCTTTAATAGCCCAATACGCTTTATGTTCAAGTTTGAGAGGTAAGTGACATGCTTTTCCATAAACCATCTTATACGGAGCCATACCCATAGGATTTTTATAAGCAGTTCTATAGGCCCATAATGCATCATCAAGTTTCTTGGACCAATTCTTCCTAGATCTATTAATAGTCTTTTGCAAAATTAATTTGAGCTCTCTATTGCTCAATTCTACTTGACCACTGATGACCCGCAAGTATAGGGGATCTATCGTAGTCCTTTCGATAAGTAAGAGTGTCGAACCCAACGAGGAGCAGAAGGAAATGATAAGCGGTTTTCAGCAAGGTATTCTGTGCAAGTACTGAAATAAGTGGTAACAGATAGTTTTGTGATAGATAATTTGTAACGAGCAACAAGTAACAAAAGTAAATAAAGTGCAGCAAGGTGGCCCAATCCTTTTTGTAGCAAAGGACAAGCCTGGACAAACTCTTATAATAGGAAAAGCGCTCCCGAGGACACATTGGGAATATCATCAAGCTAGTTTTCATCACGTTCATATGGTTCGTGTTCGGTACTTTGATAATTTGATATGTGTGTGGACCGGTGCTTGGGTGCTGTTCTTACTTGAACAAACATCCCACTTATGATTAACCTCTATTGCAAGCGTCCGCAACTACAACAAAAGTATTAAGGTAAACCTAACCATAGCATGAAACATATGGTTCCAAATCAGCCCCCTACGAAGCAACGCATAAACTAGGGTTTAAGCTTCTGTCACTTTAGCAACCCATCATCTACTTATTACTTCCCAATGCCTTCCTCTAGGCCCAAATAATGGTGAAGTGTCATGTAGTCGACGTTCACATGACACCACTAGAGGAAAAGACAACATACATCTCATCAAAATATCGAACGAATACCAAATTCACATGACTACTAATAGCAAGACTTCTCCCATGTCCTCAGGAACAAACGTAATTACTCACAAAGCATATTCATGTGCATAATCAGAGGGGTATTAATATGCATAAAGTATTTGAACATATGATCTTCCACCAAATAAACCAACTAGCATCAACTACAAGGAGTAATCAACACTACTAGCAACCTACTAGTACCAATCCCGGACTTGGAGACAAGAATTGGACACAAGAGATGAACTAGGGTTTGAGAGGAGGTGGTGCTGGTGAAGATGTTGATGGAGATTGCCCTCTCCCGATGAGAGGAGCGTTGGTGATGATGATGGCGATGATCTCCCCCTCCCGGAGGGAAGTGTCCCCGGCAGCACAGCTCTGCCGGAGCCCTAGATTGGTTCCGCCAAGGTTCCGCCTCGTGGCGGTGGAGTTTCATCCCGAGAGGTTGCTTCTTATTTTTTTCTGGACGAAAGACTCCATATAGCAGAAGGGGGGCATCGGAGAGCCACCAGGGGGCCCACGAGGTAGGGGGCGCGCCCTAGGAGGGGGGCGCGCCCCCCACCCTCGTGGACAGGGTGTGGGCCCCCTGGCCTTCATCTTTGGCGAGGATTTTTTATTATTTATTGTAAGATATTCCGTGGAGTTTCAGGACTTTTGGAGTTACGCAGAATAGGCCTCTAATATTTGCTCCTTTTCCAGCCCAAAATTCCAGCTGCCGACATTCTCCCTCCTTATGTAAACCTTGTAAAATAAGAGAGAATAGCCATAAGTATTGTGACATAACGTGTAATAACAGCCCATAATGCGATAAATATCGATATAAAAGCATGATGCAAAATGGATGTATCAACTCCCCCAAGCTTAGACCTCGCGTGTCCTCAAGCGAAAGCCGATAACAATAAATATGTCCTCATGTTTAGAGGTAGAGGCGTCGATAGAAAATAAAATACGGACATGAAGGCATCATGATTATTCTCATAACAGCAACATAAATAGATATTGTCATATGATTTCTTATGTTCAAGTAACGATCAATTCACAATGTCAAGTATGGTTCAAAAACTTCATTCGGAACTAACAAACTATAATCTCAGTCATTCAAGCAATTGCAATTTATCATAACATCAGAAAGAGCCTATGTCAGAGCTTAAAAGCAAGTTCACATACTCAACTATCTTGTAGTCTCCTATAATTGCTAACACTCATGAAATACTTGTGGTTGTGGAGCTTCAGCCGGACACTGAGAAAGATAGGGGCTTATTGTACTGCCTCCCAACGTATTCACCTTTAGGTGATGTCAACAATAATGACCCATGCTAACTTACATCCAATTGGATATATGTATCATGATCTTTCAAACACGAGGAGCTTGCCAAAGGATAACATGAAAAGGGAAAGGTGAAGATCATCTTGACTCAAGCATAAAGCAAAAACATAAAGTAAAAGATAGGCCCTTCGCAGAGGGAAGCAGAGGTTGCCATGCGCTTTTATGGTTGGATGCACAAAATCTCAATGCGAAAGAACGTCACTTTATATTGCCACTTGTGATATGAACCTTTATTATGCAGTCCGTCGCTTTTATTTCTTCCATATCACAAGATCGTATAAAGCTTATTTCTCCCACAGCAATCAATCATACATATTTAATGAGCAATTTTTATTGCTTGCACCGATGACAACTTACTTGAAGGATCTTACTCAATCCATAGGTAGGTATAGTGGACTCTCATGGCACAACTGGGTTTAAGGATATTTGGAAGCACAAGTAGTATCTCTACTTGGTGCAAGGAATTTTTGGCTAGCATGAGGGGGAAAGGCAAGCTCAACATGTTTGGAAGGTCAATGACAATATACTTTAACTGAGATGTGAGAAAACATAAACCATTACGTTGTCTTCCTTGTCCAACGTCAACTCTTTTAGCATGTCATACTTAATGAGTGCTCCCAATCATAAAAGGTGTCCAAGATAATATATTTATATGTGAACCTCTCTTTCCTTATCACTTCCTATTAATTGCAACGATGACCAAAACTATGTTTATCAACTCTCAAAAACTTTTATGCCTCATACTTTCTATGTGTGAAGTCATTACTTTCCATAAGATCAATATGAACTCTTTTATTTTTTTTATTCTTTTTATTCACTCAGGATCATGGCAAAAATAATCAAGCCCTTTACTCAACACTAATTTTTATTATATAGCTCACGGACTCGATTACATAGAGGGATCATAAAGCGAAACTAAAAAAACTATATCATGCCATAAAATTTATTCTACTAGATCAAAATAATACTAATAGGATCGAAAACGGTAAAGATAGGAGATGTGGTTGTGATACGATACCGGGGCACCTCCCCCAAGCTTGGCAGTTGCCAAGGGGAGTGCCCATACCCATGTGATTATGTCTCCTTCTTTGTTGCTAGTGTAGAAGGTGGTGGTGATGACTTAGTTGATAGCATAGACTTCTCCCTTAATTTGCGCTTGAGGACGGAATTTTGGTCCCTCAACTCATCAATCTCCCACTCCAGGGTTAATATCTTTTTGCATAAGTCCTGCTTATTTTCCTGCAAGAGACAAAAAGGGATAAACTCGATCTTTGGTTTCTTTACCCTATCAGGGAGACTTGACTTTTTGAACTCCACGTGCATGTCCCCAGGTTGAGGTAATGGGGCTTCATCTTCATCTGAGCTCGTCTCTTCCTTCCCCTTGGGTTCATAGTCCTCTTCTTCCTCCGTGGTCCAACCATCGTGCTCCACATCTCCATAGACCTTAGGATTTGCTAAGTAATCATCCAAATAGCTTTCTCCTTCGGAATCCTGGGATGACATGTTGATCTAATCTGCAGTAGGACAGCTCGAAACAAAAAAAGAGGATATTTGCGTGATACGGGAGTCAAAACCTTCGGGAGAATATATAATGAATTTTTACCGACCAAAATACATATCGTGCAAGAAAACGGAGTCCGGAGGGCACACGAGGTGCTCACGAGGTAGGGGGCACGCCCAGGGGGGTAGGGCGCGCCCTCCACCATCGTGGAGCCCTCGTGTCCTTCCCGGACTGCTACTTATTTTTCTATTTTTCTAAATATTCCAAAATAGAGAAATATTGCCTTAAAAATTGTTTTGGAGTCGGTTTACTTACCGTGCCACATACCTATTCCTTTTCGGAGTCTGAAACATTCCGGAAAGTATCCATTATGTACTCCTCCGGGGTTACGGTTTCAATAACATTGGTTTCAACATTTATAGGATTACCTGAGATATAGTGTTTGATTCTTTGACCGTTTACCACCTTCGGATTTGTGCCTTCGAAGTTGTTGATTTTTATGGCACCGGAACGATAGACCTCCTCGATAACGTAAGGGCCTTCCCATTTAGAAAGAAGTTTTCCTGCAAAAAATCTTAAACGAGAGTTGTATAGCAATACATAGTCACCTACATTGAACTCACGCTTTTGTATCCTTTTGTCATGCCATCTTTTAACTTTTTCTTTAAACAATTTGGCATTTTCATAGGCTTGAGTTCTCCATTCATCAAGTGAGCTAATATCAAATAACCTCTTGTCACCGGCAAGTTTGAAATCATAGTTGAGCTCTTTAATAGCCCAGTAAGCCTTGTGCTCTAGTTCGAGAGGTAAGTGACATGCTTTTCCATAAACCATTTTATAAGGGGACATACCCATAGGATTTTTATATGCAGTTCTATAGGCCCATAATGCATCATCAATTTTCTTGGACCAATTCTTTCTGGACCTATTGACAGTCTTTTGCAAAATTAATTTGAGTTCTCTATTACTCAATTCTACTTGACCACTAGACTGTGGGTGATAAGGGGATGCAATTCTATGATTAACATCATACTTAGCAAGCATTTTACGGAAAGCACCATGAATAAAATGTGAACCACCATCAGTCATTAAATATCTAGGGACTCCAAACCTCGGAAAAATAACTTCTTTAAGCATTTTAATAGAGGTGTTATGATCAGCACTACTAGTTGGAATAGCTTCTACCCACTTAGTAACGTAATCAACAGCAACTAAAATATGTGTATATCCATTAGAGGCAGGAAAAGGTCCCATATAGTCAAAGCCCCAAACGTCAAATGGTTCGATAACAAGTGAATAATTCATAGGCATTTCTTGACGTCTACTAATATTACCAATTCTTTGACATTCATCACAAGACAAGACAAACTTACGGGCATCCTTGAAGAGAGTAGGCCAATAAAAACCAGATTGCAATACCTTGTGTGCAGTTCTATCTCCAACGTGGTGTCCTCCATAAGCTTCGGAGTGACACTTGCGTAGGATCTGTTCCTGTTCATGCTCGGGTATACAACGTCTAATAACACCATCTACTCCTTCTTTATAAAGATGTGGGTCATCCCAAAAGTAATGTCTCAAATCATAGAAAAACTTTTTCTTTTGCTGGTATGTGAAACTAGGGGGTATAAATTTAGCAACAATGCAATTAGCATAATCAGCATACCATGGAGTACTACGAGAAGCATTTATGACATTTAATTGCTCATCAGGAAAGCTATCATCAATAGGTAGTGGGTCATCAAGGACATTTTCTAACCTAGACAAGTTGTCTGCAAGGGGGTTCTCAGCTCCCTTTCTATCAACAATATGCAAATCAAATTCTTGTAACAAGAGAACCCATCTAATAAGTCTAGGTTTAGCATCTTTCTTTTCCATAAGATATTTAATAGCAGCATGATCAGTGTGGATAGTTACTTCAGAATCAACAATATACGGTCTGAACTTATCACATGCAAATACAACTACTAAAAATTCCTTTTCAGTAGTAGCATAGTTTCTTTGAGCATTGTCTAGAGTCTTACTAGCATAATGGATAACATTTAATTTCTTATCAACTCTTTGCCCTAGAACAGCACCTACAGCATAATCACTAGCATCACACATAATTTCAAAGGGTAAATTCCAATCCGGTGGCTGAACAATAGGTGCAGAGATCAATGCTTTCTTAAGTATTTCAAATGCTTCTACACAATCATCATCAAAGACAAATGGTATATCTTTTTTTAATAAATTAGTCAGAGGCCGAGAAATTTTTGAGAAGTCCTTAATGAACCTCCTATAAAATCCGGCGTGACCAAGGAAACTTCTTATACCTTTGATGTCCTTGGGACATGGCATCTTTTCAATAGCATCAACCTTGAGTTTATCAACTTCAATACCTCTTTCAGAAACCTTATGCCCCAATACAATACCTTCATTAACCATAAAGTGGCACTTTTCCCAATTCAAGACAAGATTAGTTTCTTCACATCTCTGCAGAACTCGATCAAGATTGCTCAAGCAATCATCAAAAGAGGATCCATAGATGGAAAAGTCGTCCATGAAAACCTCACAAATCTTTTCACAAAAGTCAGAGAATATAGCCATCATGCATCTTTGAAAGGTAGCAGGTGCATTACATAAACCAAAAGGCATACGTCTATAAGCAAAAGTACCAAAAGGGCATGTAAAAGTAGTCTTTGATTGATCTTTAGCCGACACAGGTATTTGAGAGAAACCAGAATAACCATCTAGAAAGCAATAATGTGTATGTTTGCATAATCTTTCTAGCATTTGATCGATAAAAGGTAAAGGGTAATGATCTTTCTTAGTAGCTTTATTTAATTTGCAGAAATCAATTACCATCCTATAACCTATAATAATTCTTTGCGGGATCAATTCATCTTTATCATTAGGAACAACAGTAATACCTCCCTTCTTAGGGACACAATGGACAGGACTTACCCACTGACTATCAGCAACGGGATAAATTATACCTGCCTCCAGAAGCTTGAGTATTTCTTTTCTTACCACTTCTTTCATTTTAGATTTCAGACGTCGTTGAGGATCACGAATTGGTTTGGCATCTGCTTCTAAATTTATTTTATGTTGACATAGAGTGGGACTAATGCCCTTAAGATCATCAAGAGTATATCCAATAGCAGCACGGTGCTTCTTCAGATTTTTCAATAATCTTTCTTCTTCATGCTCTAAAAGGTTAGCACTAATAATAACAGGATATATTTTCTTTTCATCAAGATAAGCATACTTAAGATTATCGGGTAACGGTTTAAGCTCAAACACGGGATCACCCTTGGGTGGAGGAGGATCCCCTAGGATTTCAACAGGCAGATTGTGTTTCAGAATAGGTTCCTGTTTAAAGAATACTTCATCTATTTCCCTTCTTTCATTCATAAACATATCATTTTCATGGTCTAGCAAATAATGTTCTAAAGGATCACTAGGAGGTACAGCAATAGAAGCAAGACCAATAATTTCATCCTTACTAGGCAATTCTTCTTCACGATGTTGTTTACTAAACTTAGAGAAATTAAACTCGTGAATCATATCATCCAAGCCAACAGTAACAACATTCTTTTTGCAGTCTATCTGAGCATTAACAGTATTCAAGAAGGGTCTACCAAATATAATGGGACAAAAGCTATCTTGTGGGGAACAAAGAACAAGAAAATCAGCAGGATATTTAGTTTTCCCACACAAGACTTCAACATCTCTAACAATTCCCACTGGTGATATAGTATCTCTATTGGCAAGTTTAATTGTAACAACAATATCTTCTATCTCAGCAGGTGCAATTTCATGCTTAATTTCTTCATACAAAGTATGAGGTATAACACTAGCACTAGCACCCATATCACATAAGCCATGATAACAATGATCTCCTATTTTAACATAAATAACAGGCACGCCTACCACAGGTCTATGTTTATCTTTAGCACATGGTTTAGCAATTCTAGCAGTTTCACCGTTGAACTGAATAACATGCCCATCAATATTATCAGCCAAGAGATCTTTAACAATAGCAATATTAGGTTCTACTTTAACTTGCTCAGGAGGTGTATAAGTTCTAATATTGCTTTTACGAACAACAGTTGAAGCTTTAGCATGATCCTTCATTCTAACAGGAAAGGGTGGTTTCTCAACATAAGAAGTAGGAACGATAGGCTCATTATAAGTGACAGTCTTTTCTTCAACTTTAATAGGTGCAGCTACTTTTACTTCAATGGGAGCATGATATTTAAGCTACTTCTCCTTGGGGAGATCAACATAAGTAGCAAAAGATTCACAGAAAGAAGCTACTATCTCAGAGTCAAGTCCATATTTAGTGCTAAACTTACGGAAAATTTCAGTATCCATAAAAGATTTAACACAATCAAACTTAGGCGTCATACCTGACTCCTTACCTTCATCGAGGTCCCAATCTTCAGAGTTGCGTTTAATTCTATCCAATAAATCCCACTTAAATTCAATAGTCTTCATCATAAAAGAGCCAGCACAAGAAGTATCAAGCATGGTTTGATTATTATGAGAAAGCCGAGCATAAAAACTTTGAATAATTATTTCTCTTGGGAGCTCATGATTGGGGCATGAATATAACATTGATTTAAGCCTCCCCCAAGCTTGAGCGATGCTTTCTCCTTCGCAAGGCCAAAAATTATATATATATAATTGCGATCACGATGAACAAGATGCATAGGATAATATTTTTGATGAAATTCTAATTTCAATCTTTTGTAGTTCCATGATCTCGTATCATCACATAGCCTATACCATGTCAATGCGTCTCCCTTCAAAGATAAAGGGAAGGCCTTCTTCTTCTTAACATCATCAGACATACCTGCAAGCTTAAATAATCCACAAACTTCATCCACATATATTAAGTGCTCATCAGGATGCTTTGTTCCATCTCCTGTAAAAGGATTAGCTAGCAGTTTTTCTATCATACCCCCAGGAAATTCAAAAGGAGTTTCATTTTCAATAGGTTCAGTAGGTTGAGGAGCAACTCTTTGCTCTACTGGACGGGGTGAAGATACCCCGAACAAGCCCCTCAGAGGATTACCTTTCATAGTAACAAGTGACAGGAAATTTCAGCACACTATATAAATTTTTCCTTACCAAATTCCACCTACCAAAGGCGCTACACTCCCCGGCAACGGCGCCAGAAAAGAGCCTTGATGACCCACAAGTATAGGGGATCTATCGTAGTCCTTTCGATAAGTAAGAGTGTCAAACCCAACGAGGAGCAGAAGGAAATGATAAGCGGTTTTCAGCAAGGTATTCTCTGCAAGTACTGAAATAAGTGGTAACACATAGTTTTGTGATAAGATAATTTGTAACGAGCAATAAGTAACAAAAGTAAATAAAGTGCAGCAAGGTGGCCCAATCCTTTTTGTAGCAAAGGACAAGCCTGGACAAACTCTTATAATAGGAAAAGCGCTCCCGAGGACACATTGGGAATGTCATCAAGCTAGTTTTCATCACGTTCATATGATCCGCGTTCGGTACTTTGATAATTTGATATGTGGGTGGACCGGTGCTTGGGTGCTGTTCTTACTTGAACAAACATCCCACTTATGATTAACCTCTATTGCAAGCGTCCGCAACTACAACAAAAGTATTAAGGTAAACCTAACCATAACATGAAACATATGGATCCAAATCAGCCCCTTACGAAGCAACGCATAAACTAGGGTTTAAGCTTCTGTCACTCTAGCAACCCATCATCTACTTATTACTTCCCAATGCCTTCCTCTAGGCCCAAATAATGGTGAAGTGTCATGTAGTCGACGTTCACATGACACCACTAGAGGAAAAGACAACATACATCTCATCAAAATATCGAACGAATACCAAATTCACATGACTACTAATAGCAAGACTTCTCCCATGTCCTCAGGAACAAACGTAATTACTCACAAAGCATATTCATGTTCATAATCAGAGGGGTATTAATATGCATAAAGGATCTGAACATATGATCTTCCACCAAAGAAACTAACTAGCATCAACTACAAGGAGTAATCAACACTACTAGCAACCTACTAGTACCAATCCCGGACTTGGAGGCAAGAATTGGACACAAGAGATGAACTAGGGTTTGAGAGGAGGTGGTGCTGGTGAAGATGTTGATGGAGATTGCCCTCTCCCGATGAGAGGAGCGTTGGTGATGATGATGGCGATGATCTCCCCCTCCCGGAGGGAAGTGTCCCCAGCAGCACAGCTCTGCCGGAGCCCTAGATTGGTTCCGCGAAGGTTCCGCCACGTGGCGGCGGAGTTTCGTCCCGAGAGGTTGCTTCTTATTTTTTTTTTTGGACGAAAGATTCCATATAGCAGAAGGGGGGCATCGGAGAGCCACCAGGGGGCCCACGAGGTAGGGGGCGTGCCCTAGGAGAGGGGGCGCGCCCCCCACCCTCGTGGACAGGGTGTGGGCCCCCTGGCCTTCATCTTTGGCGAGGATTTTTTATTATTTATTGTAAGATATTCCGTGGAGTTTCAGGACTTTTGGAGTTACACAGAATAGGCCTCTAATATTTGCTCCTTTTCCAGCCCAGAATTCCAGCTCCCGGCATTCTCCCTCCTTAAATAAACCTTGTAAAATAAGAGAGAATAGCCATAAGTATTGTGACATAACGTGTAATAACAGCCCATAATGCGATAAATATCGATATAAAAGCATGATGCAAAATGGACGTATCAACCACTAGACTGAGGGTGATAAAGAGATGCAATTCTATGATTAATATCATACTTAGCAAGCATTTTACGAAAGGCACCATGAATAAAATGTGAACCACCATCAGTCATTAAATATCTAGGGACTCCAAACCTCAGAAAAATAACTTCTTTAAGCATCTTAATAGAGGTGTTATGATCAGCACTACTAGTTGGAATAGCTTCTACCCACTTAGTAACGTAATCAACAGCGACTAAAATATGTGTATATCCATTAGAGGCAGGAAAAGGTCCCATAAAATCAAAGCCCCATACATCAAATGGTTCAATAACAAGAGAGTAATTCATAGGCATTTCTTGACGTCTACTAATATTACCAATTCTATGACATTCATCACAAGACAAGACAAACTTACGAGCATCTTTGAAGAGAGTAGGCCAATAAAAACCGGATTGCAATACCTTATGTGCAGTTCTATCTCCAGCGTGGTGTCCTCCATATGGTTCGGAATGACACTTGCGTAGAATCTGTTCCTGTTCATGCTCAGGTACACAACGTCTAATAACACCATATACTCCTTCTTTATAAAGGTGTGGGTCATCCCAGAAGTAATGTCTTAAATCATAAAAGAACTTTTTCTTTTGCTGGTATGTGAAACTAGGTGGTATAAATTTAGCAACAATGTAATTAGCATAATCAGCATACCATGGAGCAGTACGAGAAGCATTAATGATCGCTAATTGTTCATCAGGAAAGCTATCATCAATAGGTAGTGGGTCATCAAGAACATTCTCTAACCTAGACAAGTTGTCTGCAAAGGGGTTCTCAGCTCCCTTTCTATCAATAATATGCAAATCAAATTCTTGGAGCAAGAGGACCCATCTAATAAGTCTAGGCTTAGCATCTTTCTTTTCCATAAGATATTTAATAGAAGCATGATCAGTGTGAATAGTAACTTTAGAATCAACTATGTAAGGTCAGAACTTATCACATGCAAATACTATTGCTAAGAATTCTTTTTCAGTGGTAGCATAATTTCTCTGGGCAGTATGAAGAGTTTTACTAGCATATTGAATAACATTTAGTTTCTTATCAACTCTTTGCCCTAGAACAGCACCTACAGCATAATCACTAGCATCACACATAATTTCAAAGGGTAAATTCCAATCAGGTGGCTGAACAATAGGTGCAGTGATCAAAGCTTTCTTAAGTATTTCAAATGCTTCTACACAATCATCATCAAAGACAAAAGGAATATCTTTTTGCAATAAATTAGTCAGAGGCCTAGAGATTTTAGCAAAGTCCTTAATGAACCTCCTATAAAAACCGGTGTGACCAAGGAAACTTCTTATACCTTTTATGTCCTTGGGACATGGCATCTTTTCAATGGCATCAACTTTAGCTTTATCAACTTCAATACCTCTTTCAGAAATTTTATGCCCTGAGACAATGCCTTCATTAACCATAAAGTGGCACTTCTCCCAATTCAAGACGAGACTAGTGTCTTCACATCTCTGCAAAACTCGATCAAGGTTGCTCAAGGAATCATCAAAAGAGGATCCATAAACGGAGAAATCATCCATGAATACCTCATGAATTTTTTCACAAAAGTCAGAGAATATAGCCATCATACAACTTTGAAAGGTAGAAGGTGCATTAGATAAACCAAAAGGCATACGTCTATAAGCAAAGGTACCGAAAGGGCAAGTAAAAGTAGCTTTGGATTGATCCTCCGCTAACACAGGTATTTGAGAGAAACCAGAATAACCATCTAGAAAGCAGAAATGTGTATGTTTGGATAGTATTTCTAGCATTTGATCAATAAAAGGTAAAGGGTAATGATCTTTCTTAGTAGCTTTATTTAATTTACGGAAATCAATTACCATCCTATAACCTGTAATAATACTTTGCGGAATCAATTCATCTTTATCATTAGGAACAACAGTAATACCTCCCTTCTTAGGGACACAATGGACAGGGCTTACCCATTCACTATCAACAACAGGATAAATTATACCTGCCTCAAGGAGCTTTAGTATCTCCTTTCTTACCACTTCTTTCATTTTGGGATTTAATCGTCGTTGAGGGTCTCTGACTGGTTTGGCGTCTTTCTCCAATTTTATTTTGTGTTGGCATAGAGTGGGACTAATGCCCTTAAGATCATCCAGAGTATATCCAATAGCAGCACGATGCTTCTTCAGAGTTTTCAATAATCTTTCCTCTTCTTGCTCTGAAAGGTTAGCACTAATAATAACAGGATATATCTTCTTTTCATCAAGATAAGCATATTTAAGATTATCAGGTAAAGGTTTGAGCTCAAACACGGGATCACCCTTGGGTGGAGGGGGATCCCCTAAGATTTCAACAGGTAAGTTGTGTTTTAGAATAGGACCCTGATGAAGGAATACTTCATCTATTTCCCTTCTTTCATTCATAAACATATCGTTTTCATGGTCTAGTAAATATTGTTTTAAAGGATCAGTTGGAGTCACGGCAATAGAAGCGAGACCAATAATTTCATCTTTACTAGGCAATTCTTTATCACGGGGTTGTCTACGAAATTTAGCAAAATTAAACTCATGTTCCATATCCCCCAAGTCAATTGTAACAATATCTTTATTGCAATCTATCTTAGCATTAACTGTACTCAAAAAGGGTCTACCAAGAAAGTCATCTTGTGGGGAACCAAGAACAAGGAAATCAGCAGGGTATTTAACTTCCCCACACAAGACTTCAACATCTCTAACAATCCCAACCGGTGAAATAGTATCTCTATTTGCAAGTTTAATAGTAACATTAATACCTTCCAATTCAGTGGGTGCAATATCATGCATAATTTCTTTGTATAAGGAAATAGGTATTGCACTAGCACTAGCACCCATATCACATAAGCCATGATAACAATGATCTCCTATTTTAACAAAAATAACACGCATGCCTACAACAGGTCTATGTATCTTAGCATCGGGTTTAGCAATATTAGCAGCTTAACCACAGTAGTGAATAACATGCCCATCTATATTGTCATCCAAGAGATCTTTAACCATAGCAATACTAGGTTCAACTTTAATTTTCTCAGTAGGTGTATATGTTCTAGTATTACTCTTACGAACCACAGTTGAAGTTCTAGCATGATCCTTTATCCTGACAGGAAAAGGTGGTTTCTCAACATAAGTAGTAGGAACAATAGGATCATTATAAGTGATAGTCTTTTCTTCAACTGTAATAGGTGCAAATACTTTTACTTCAGTGGGAGGATTATATTTAAACCACTTCTCCTTAGGGAGATCAATGTGAGCAGCAAAAGAATCACAAAAGGACGCTACTATCTCAGAGTCAAGTCCATATTTAGCGCTAAATCCACAAAAAGCATCGGTATCCATAAAAGATTTAACACAATAAAACTTAGGTGTCATACCTGACTCCTTACCATCGTCGGAACCCCAATCTTCAGAGTTGCATTTAATTCTTTCCAATAAATCCCACTTGAATTCAGTAGTCTTCAGCATATAAGAACCAGCACAGGAAGTATCGAGCATGGTGCGATTGTTGTCAGAAAGCCGAGCATAAAAATTTTGAATAATCATTTCTCTTGAGAGCTCATGATTGGGGCATGAATATAACATTGACTTAAGCCTCCCCCAAGCTTGAGCGATGCTTTCTCCTTCGCGAGTCCAGAAATTATATATGTAATTACGATCACGATGAACAAGATGCATCGGATAGAACTTCTGGTGAAATTCCAATTTCAATCGTTTATAGTTCCAAGATCCCGTATCATCACATAGCCTATACCATGTCAATGCATCTCCTTCAAAAATAAAGGGAAGACCTTCCTCTTGACAACATCATCGGGAATACCTGCAAGCTTAAATAATCCACAAACTTCATCCACAAAGATAAGGTGTAAATCGGGATGCAATGTTCCATCTCTTGCAAAGGGATTAGCTAGCAGTTTCTCTATCATACCCGAAGGAATCTCAAAGTGAACATTTTCAATAGGTCCAGAAGGTTTAGGAGCAATTCTTTGCTCTACTAGTCGGGGCGAAGATGCCCCGAACAAGCCCCTCAAAGGATTAGTTTCCACAGTAACAAGTGACAGAAAATTTCAGCACACTATATGAATGTTTCCTTACCAAGTTCCACTCACCAAAGGCGCTTCACTCCCCGGCAACGGCGCCAGAAAAGAGTCTTGATGACCCACAAGTATAGGGGATCTATCGTAGTCCTTTCGATAAGTAAGAGTGTCAAACCGAACGAGGAGCAGAAGGAAATAACAAGCGGTTTTCAGTAAGGTTTTCTCTGCAAGCACTGAAATTGTAGGTGATAGATAGTTTTGTGATAAGATAATTCGTAACGGGTAACAAGAAATAAAAGTAAATAAGGTGCAGCAAGGTGGCCCAGTCCTTTTTGTAGCAAAGGACAAGCCTGGACAATTTCTTATAATGAGAAAAGCGCTCCCGAGGACATATGGGAATTATCGTCAAGCCAGTTTCATCATGCTCATATGATTCACGTTCGATACTTTGATAATTTGGTATGTGGGTGGACCGGTGCTTGGGTACTGCCCTTACTTGGACAAGCATCCCACTTATGATTAACCCCTCTTGCAATCATCCGCAACTACAAAAGAAGTATTAAGGTAAACCTAACCATAGCATTAAACTAGTGGATCCAAATCAGCCCCTTACGAAGCAACGCATAAACTAGGGTTTAAGCTTCTGTCACTCTAGCAACCCATCATCTACTTATTACTTCCCAATGCCTTCCTCTAGGCCCAAATAATGGTGAAGTGTCATGTAGTCGACGTTCACATAACACCACTAGAGGAGAGACAACATACATCTCATCAAAATATCGAACGAATACGAAATTCACATGACTACTAATATCAAGAGTTCACCCATGTCCTCAGGAAAAAACGTAACTACTCACAAAGCATATTCATGTTCATGATCAGAGGAGTATTAATATGCATTAAGGATCTGAACATATGATCTTCCACCAAATAAACCAACTAGCATCAACTACAAGGAGTAATCAACACTACTAGCAACGCACAGGTACCAATTTGTGGTTTTGATACAAGATTGGATACAAGAGATGAACTAGGGTTTTGAGAGGAGATGGTGCTAGTGAAGATGTTGATGGAGATTGACCCCCTCCCGATGAGAGGATCGTTGGTGATGACGATGGTGATGATTTCCCCCTCCCAGAGGGAAGTTTCCCCGGCAGAACAGCTCCGTCGGCGCTCTAGATTGGTTCCGCCAAGGTTCCGCCTCGTGGCGGCGGAGTTTCATCGCGTAAGCTTTCTTATGATTTTTTCCAGGGTAAAAGCCTTCATATAGCATAAGAGGGGCACCGGAGGGCCACCAGGGGGCCCAGGAGACAGGGGGCGCGCCCAGTAAGGGAGGGCGCGCCCCCACCCTCCTGGCCAGGGTGTGGGCCCCCTCTGGTACTTCTTTCGCTCAATAATTCTTATAAATTCCAAACATGACTTTCGTGGAGTTTCAGGACTTTTGGAGCTGTGCAGAATAGGTTTCCAATATTTGCTCCTTTTCCAGCCAGAATCCCAGCTGCCGGCATTCTCCCCATTCATGATAAACATTGTAAAATAAGAGAGAATAGCCATAAGTATTGTAGCATAACATGTAATAACAGCCCATGATGCAATAAATATCAATATAAAAGCATGATGCAAAATGGACGTATCAAGACCTGGCTCGGATGCCACTGTTAGGGAACGTAGCATGCAATTTCAAAAAAAATCCTAAGATCACGCAAGATCTATCTAGGAGATGCATAGCAATGAGAGGGGGAGAGTGTGTCCGCGTACCCTCGTAGACCGAAAGCGGAAGCGTTAGTTTAACGCGGTTGATGTAGTCGAACGTCTTCACGATTCAACCGATCTAGTACCGAACGTATACGGCACCTCCGAGTTCAGCACACGTTCAGCTCGATGACGTCCCTCGAACTCTTGAAACAGCGGAGGGTCGAGGGACAGTTCCATCAGCACGACGGCATGGTGATGTGATCCATGCAGGGCTTCGCCTAAGCACTACGACGCTATGACAGGAGGAGTAAACTATGGAGGGGGCACCGCACACGGCAAAGAGAACAATTGATGTGCTATGGGGTGCCCTGTTGGGGAACGTAGTAATTTCAAAAAAATTCGTACGCACACGCAAGATCATGGTGATGCATAGCAACGAGAGGGGAGAGTGTTGTCCACGTACCCTCGTAGACCGAAAGCGGAAGCGTTATAATAATGTGGTTGATGTAGTCGTACGTCTTCACGGCCCGACCGATCAAGCACCGAAACTACGGCACCTCCGAGTTCTAGCACACGTTCAGCTCGATGACGTTCCCCGGACTCCGATCCAGCAAAGTGTCGGGGAAGAGTTCCGTCAGCACGACGGTGTGGTGACGATGATGATGTTCTACCGACGCAGGGCTTCGCCTAAGCACCGCTACGATATTATTGAGGTGGATTATGGTGGAGGGGGGCACCGCACACGGCTAAGAGATCTCAAGGATCAATTGTTGTATCTAGAGGTTCCCCCCTGCCCCCGTATATAAAGGAGCAAGGGGGAGGCCGGCCGGCCCTTGGGGCGCGCCAAGGAGGGGGGGAGTCCTCCTCCTAGTAGGAGTAGGACTCCCCTTTCCTAGTCCAACTAGGAAGAGAGAAGGGGGAAGGAAAGAGAGGGAGAGGGAGAGGGAAAGAGCGGCCGCGCCCCCCTCCCCTAGTCCAATTCGGACTCCCCATGGGAGGGGGCGCGCCACCTCCAGGGCTGCTGCCCTCTCTCTCCCCTCAGGCCCACTAAGGCCCAATACTTCCCCGGGGGGTTCCGGTAACCCCTCCGGCACTCCGGTTTTATCCGAAACTTCTCCGGAACACTTCCGGTGTCCGAATATAGTCGTCCAATATATCAATCTTTATGTCTCGACCATTTCGAGACTCCTCGTCATGTCCGTGAGCACATCCGGAACTCCGAACAACCTTCAGTACATCAAAACATATAAACTCATAATAAAACTGTCATCATAACTTTAAGCGTGCGGACCCTACGGGTTCGAGAACTATGTAGACATGACCTAGAACTGTTTCCGGTCAATAACCAATAGCGGAACCTGGATGCTCATATTGGCTCCTACATATTCTACGAAGATCTTTATCGGTCAAACCGCATAACAACATACGTTGTTCCATTTGTCATCGGTATGTTACTTACCCGAGATTCGATCGTCGGTATCCAATACCTAGTTCAACCTCGTTACCGGCAAGTCTCTTTACTCGTTACGTAATGCATCATTTCGTAACTAACTCATTAGCTACATTGCTTGCAAGGCTTATTGTGATGTGCATTACCGAGAGGGCCCAGAGATACCTCTCCGACAATCGGAATGACAAATCCTAATCTCGAAATACGCCAACCCAACAAGTACCTTCGGAGACACTTGAAATGCTCCTTTATAATCACCCAGTTACGTTGTGACGTTTGGTAGCACACAAAGTGTTCCTCCGGTAAACGGGAGTTGCATAATCTCATAGTCATAGGAACATGTATAAGTCATGAAGAAAGCAATAGCAATATACTAAACGATCGAGTGCTAAGCTAACGGAATGGTTCAAGTCAATCACATCATTCTCCTAATGATGTGATCCCGTTAATCAAATGACAACTCATGTCTATGGTTAGGAAACATAACCATCTTTGATCAACGAGCTAGTCAAGTAGATGCATACTAGTGACATACTATTTGTCTATGTATTCACACAAGTATTATGTTTCCGGTTAATACAATTCTAGCATGAATAATAAACATTTATCATGATATAAGGAAATAAATAATAACTTTATTATTGCCTCTAGGGCATATTTCCTTCAGTCTCCCACTTGCACTAGAGTAAATAATCTAGATTACACAGTAATGATTCTAACACCCGTGGAGTCTTGGTGTTGATCATGTTTTGCTCGTGGAAGAGGCTTAGTCAACGGGTCTGCAACATTCAGATCCGTATGTATCTTGCAAATGTCTATGTCTCCCACCTGGACTAGATCCCGAATGGAATTGAAGCGTCTCTTGATGTGCTTGGTTCTCTTGTGAAATCTGGATTCCTTCGCCAAGGCAATTGCACCAGTATTGTCACAAAAGATTTTCATTGGACCCGATGCACTAGGTATGACACCTAGATCGGATATGAACTCCTTCATCCAGACTCCTTCATTTGCTGCTTCCGAAGCAGCTATATACTCCGCTTCACACGTAGATCCCGCCACGACGCTTTGTTTAGAACTGCACCAACTGACAGCTCCACCGTTCAATGTAAACACGTATCCGGTTTGTGATTTAGAATCGTCCGGATCAGTGTCAAAGCTAGCATCAACGTAACCATTTACAATGAGCTCTTTGTCACCTCCATAAACGAGAAACATATCCTTCGTCCTTTTCAGGTATTTCAGGATATTCTTGACCGCTGTCCAGTGATCCACCCCTGGATTACTTTGGTACCTCCCTGCTAGACTTATAGCAAGGCACACATTAGGTCTGGTACACAGCATTGCATACATGATAGAGCCTATGGCTGAAGCATAGGGAACATCTTCCATTTTCTCTCTATCTTCTGCAGTGGTCGGGCATTGAGTCTTACTCAACTTCACACCTTGCAACACAGGCAAGAACCCTTTCTTTGCTTGATCCATTTTGAACTTCTTCAAAACTTTGTCAAGGTATGTGCTTTGTGAAAGTCCAATTAAGCGTCTTGATCTATCTCTATAGATCTTGATGCCCAATATGTAAGCAGCTTCACCGAGGTCTTTCATTGAAAAACTCTTATTCAAGTATCCCTTTATGCTATCCAGAAATTCTATATCATTTCCAATCAACAATATGTCATCCACATATAATATTAGAAATGCTACAGAGCTCCCACTCACTTTCTTGTAAATACAGGCTTCTCCAAAAGTCTGTATAAACCCAAATGCTTTGATCACACTATCAAAGCGTTTATTCCAACTCCGAGAGGCTTGCACCAGTCCATAAATGGATCGTTGGAGCTTGCACACTTTGTTAGCTCCCTTTGGATTGACAAAACCTTCTGGTTGCATCATATACAACTCTTCTTCCAGAAATCCATTCAGGAATGCAGTTTTGACATCCATTTGCCAAATTTCATAATCATAAAATGCGGCAATTGCTAACATGATTCGGACAGACTTAAGCATCGCTACGGGTGAGAAAGTCTCATCGTAGTCAACTCCTTGAACTTGTCGAAAACCTTTCGCAACAAGTCGAGCTTTGTAGACAGTAACATTACCGTCAGCGTCAGTCTTCTTCTTGAAGATCCATTTATTCTCAATGGATTGCCGATCATCGGGCAAGTCAACCAAAGTCCACACTTTGTTCTCATACATGGATCCCATCTCAGATTTCATGGCTTCAAGCCATTTTGCGGAATCTGGGCTCACCATCGCTTCTTCATAGTTCGTAGGTTCGTCATGGTCTAGTAACATAACCTCCAGAACAGGATTACCGTACCACTCTGGCGTGGATCTTACTCTGGTTGACCTACGAGGTTCGGTAGTAACTTGATCTGAAGTTTCATGATCATCATCATTGACTTCCTCACTAACTGGTGTAGACGTCACAGGAACCGGTTTCTGTGATGAACTACTTTCCAATAAGGGAGCAGGTACAGTTACCTCATCAAGTTCTACTTTCCTCCCACTCACTTCTTTCGAGAGAAACTCCTTCTCTAGAAAGGATCCATTCTTAGCAACGAATGTTTTGCCTTCGGATCTATGATAGAAGGTGTACCCAACAGTCTCCTTTGGGTATCCTATGAAGACACACTTTTCCGATTTGGGTTCGAGCTTATCAGGTTGAAGCTTTTTCACATAAGCATCGCAGCCCCAAACTTTAAGAAACGACAACTTTGGTTTCTTGCCAAACCATAGTTCATAAGGCGTCGTCTCAACGGATTTTGATGGTGCCCTATTTAACGTGAATGCAGCCATCTCTAAAGCATAACCCCAAAACGATAGCGGTAAATCAGTAAGAGACATCATAGATCGCACCATATCTAGTAAAGTACGATTACGACGTTCGGACACACCATTACGCCGTGCTGTTCCGGGTGGCGTGAGTTGCGAAACTATTCCGCATTGTTTCAAATGTAGACCAAACTCGTAACTCAAATATTCTCCTCCATGATCAGATCGTAGATACTTTATTTTCTTGTTCCGATGATTTTCAACTTCACTCTGAAATTCTTTGAACTTTTCAAATGTTTCAGACTTATGTTTCATTAAGTAGATATACCCATATCTGCTCAAATCATCTGTGAAGGTGAGAAAATAACAATATCCGCCATGAGCCTCAACATTCATCGGACCACATACATCTGTATGTATGATTTCCAATAAATCTGTTGCTCTCTCCATAGTACCGGAGAACGGCGTTTTAGTCATCCTGCCCATGAGGCACGGTTCGCAAGTACCAAGTGATTCATAATCAAGTGGTTCCAAAAGTCCATCGGTATGGAGTTTCGTCATGCGCTTTACACCGATATGACCCAAACGGCAGTGCCACAAATAAGTTGCACTATCATTATCAACTCTGCATCTTTTGGTTTCAACATTGTGAATATGTGTATCACTACTATCGAGATTCATCAAAAATGGACCACTCTTCAAGGGTGCATGACCATAAAAGATATTACTCATATAAATAGAACAACCATTATTCTCAGATTTAAATGAATAACCGTCTCGCATCAAACAAGATCCAGATATAATGTTCATGCTCAACGTTGGCACCAAATAACAATTATTTAGGTCTAAAACTAATCCCGAAGGTAGATGTAGAGGTAGCGTGCCGACCGCGACCACATCGACTTTGGAACCATTTCCCACGCGCATTCTCACCTCGTCCTTAGCCAGTGTTCGCTTAATCCGTAGTCCCTGTTTCGAGTTGCAAATATTAGCAACAGAACCAGTATCAAATACCCAGGTGCTACTGCGAGCTCTAGTAAGGTACACATCAATAACATGTATATCATATATACCTTTGTTCACTTTGCCATCCTTCTTATCCGCCAAATACTTGGGGCAGTTCCGCTTCTAGTGACCAGTTTGCTTGCAGTAGAAGCACTCAGTCTCAGGCTTAGGTCCAGACTTGGGTTTCTTCTCCTGAGCAGCAACTTGCTTGCTGTTCTTTTTGAAGTTCCCTTTCTTCTTCCCTTTGCCCTTTTTCTTGAAACTGGTGGTCTTATTGACCATCAACACTTGATGCTCTTTCTTGATTTCTACCTCCGCAGCCTTTAGCATTGTGAAGAGCTCGGGAATCGTCTTATCCATCCCTTGCATGTTATAGTTCATCACGAAGCTCTTGTAGCTTGGTGGCAGTGATTGAAAAATTCTGTCAATGACGCTATCATCCGGAAGATTAACTCCCAGTTGAATCAAGTGATTATTATACCCAGACATTTTGAGTATATGCTCACTGACAGAACTATTCTCCTCCATCTTGCAGTTGTAGAACTTATTGGAGACTTCATATCTCTCAATCTGGGCATTTGCTTGAAATATTAACTTCAACTCCTGGAACATCTCATATGTCCCATGACGTTCAAAACGTCGTTGAAGTCCCAGTTCTAAGCCGTAAAGCATGGCACACTGAACTATCGAGTAGTCATCAACTTTGCTCTGCCAGACGTTCATAACATCTGGTGTTGCTCCTGCAGCAGGTTTGGCACCTAGCGGTGCTTCCAGGACATAATTCTTCTGTGCAGCAATGAGGATAATCCTCAAGTTACGGACCCAGTCCGTGTAATTGCTACCATCATCTTTCAACTTTGCTTTCTCAAGGAACGCATTAAAATTCAACGGAACAACAGCACGGGCCATCTATCTACAAGCAACATAGACAAGGAAGATACTATCAGGTACTAAGTTCATGACAAATTTAAGTTCAATTAATCATATTACTTAAGAACTCCCACTTAGATAGACATCTCTCTAATCCTCTAAGTGATCACGTGATCCAAATGAACTAAACCATAACCGATCATCACGTGAAATGGAGTAGCTTTCAATGGTGAACATCTTTATGTTGATCATATCTACTATATGATTCACGCTCGACCTTTCGGTCTCAGTGTTCCGAGGCCATATCTGCATACTAGGCTCATCAAGTTTAACCTGAGTATTCTGCGTGTGCAAAACTGGCTTGCACCCGTTGTAGATGGACGTAGAGCTTATCACACCCGATCATCACATGGTGTCTGGGCACGACGAACTTTGGCAACGGTGCATACTCAGGGAGAACACTTTTATCTTGAAATTTAGTGAGAGATCATCTTATAATGCTACCGTCAATCAAAGCAAGATAAGATGCATAAAAGATAAACATCACATGCAATCAATATAAGTGATATGATATGGCCATCATCATCTTGTGCTTGTGATCTCCATCTTCGAAGCAACGTCATGATCACCATCGTCACCGGCGCGACACCTTGATCTCCATCGTAGCATCGTTGTCGTCTCGTCAATCTTATGCTTCTACGACTATCGCTACCGCTTAGTGATAAAGTAAAGCATTACAGGGCGATTGCATTGCATACAATAAAGCGACAACCATATGGCTCCTGCCAGTTGCCGATAACTCGGTTACAAAACATGATCATTTCATACAATAAAATATAGCATCACGTCTTGACCATATCACATCATAACATGCCCTGCAAAAACAAGTTAGACGTCCTCTACTTTGTTGTTGCAAATTTTACGTGGCTGCTACTGGGCTTAGCAAGAACCGTTCTTACCTACGCATCAAAACCACAACGATAGTTTGTCAAGTTGGTGCTGTTTTAACCTTCGCAAGGACCGGGTGTAGCCACACTCGTTTCAACTAAAGTTGGAGAAACTGACACCCGCCAGCCACCTGTGTGCAAAGCACGTCGGTAGAACCAGTCTCGCGTAAGCGTACGCGTAATGTCGGTCCGGGCCGCTTCATCCAACAATACCGCCGAACCAAAGTATGACATGCTGGTAACCAGTATGACTTATATCGCCCACAACTCACTTGTGTTCTACTCGTGCATATGACATCTACGCATAAAACCAGGCTCGGATGCCACTGTTGGGGAACGTAGTAATTTCAAAAAAATTCCTACGCACACGCAAGATCATGGTGATGCATAGCAACGAGAGGGGAAAGTGTTGTCCACGTACCCTCGTAGACCGAAAGCGGAAGCGTTATAATAATGTGGTTGATGTAGTCGTACGTCTTCACGGCCCGACCGATCAAGCACCGAAACTACGGCACCTCCGAGTTCTAGCACACGTTCAGCTCGATGACGTTCCCCGGACTCCGATCCAGCAAAGTGTCGGGGAAGAGTTCCGTCAGCACGATGGTGTGGTGACGATGATGATGTTCTACCGACGCAGGGCTTCGCCTAAGCACCACTACGATATTATCGAGGTGGATTATGGTGGAGGGGGGCACCGCACACGGCTAAGAGATCTCAAGGATCAATTGTTGTATCTAGAGGTGCCCCCTGCCCCCGTATATAAAGGAGCAAGGGGGGAGGCCGGCCGGCCCTTGGGGCGCGCCAAGGAGGGGGGGAGTCCTCCTCCTAGTAGGAGTAGGACTCCCCTTTCCTAGTCCAACTAGGAAGAGAGAAGGGGAAGGAAAGAGAGGGAGAGGGAGAGGGAAAGAGGGGCCGCGCCCCCTCCCCTAGTCCAATTCGGACTCCCCATGGGAGGGGGCACGCCACCTCCTGGGCTGCTGCCCTCTCTCTCCCCTCAGGCCCACTATGGCCCAACACTTCCCCAGGGGGTTCCGGTAACCCCTCCGGCACTCCGGTTTTATCCGAAACTTCTCCGGAACACTTCCGGTGTCCGAATATACTCGTCCAATATATCAATCTTTATGTCTCGACCATTTCGAGACTCCTCGTCATGTCCGTGATCACATCCGGAACTCCGAACAACCTTCGGTACATCAAAACATATAAACTGATAATAAAACTGTCATCGTAACTTTAAGCGTGCGGACCCTACGGGTTCGAGAACTATGTAGACATGACCTAGAACTGTTTCCGGTCAATAACCAATAGTGGAACCTGGATGCTCATATTGGCTCCTACATATTCTACGAAGATCTTTATCGGTCAAACCGCATAAGAATATACGTTGTTCCCTTTGTCATCGGTATGTTACTTACCCGAGATTCGATCGTCGGTATCCAATACCTAGTTCAACCTCATTACCGGCAAGTCTCTTTACTCGTTACGTAATGCATCATTCCGTAACTAACTCATTAGCTACATTGCTTGCAAGGCTTATAGTGATGTGCATTACCGAGAGGGCCTAGAGATACCTCTCCGACAATCGGAGTGACAAATCCTAATCTCGAAATACGCCAACCCAACAAGTACCTTCGGAGACACCTGAAATGCTCCTTTATAATCACCCAGTTACGTTGTGACGTTTGGTAGCACACAAAGTGTTCCTCCGGTAAACGGGAGTTGCATAATCTCATAGTCATAGGAACATGTATGAGTCATGAAGAAAGCAATAGCAACATACTAAACGATCGAGTGCTAAGCTAACGGAATGGGTCAAGTCAATCACATCATTCTCCTAATGATGTGATCCCGTTAATCAAATGACAACTCATGTCTATGGTTAGGAAACATAACCATCTTTGATCAACGAGCTAGTCAAGTAGAGGCATACTAGTGACATACTTTTTGTCTATGTATTCACACAAGTATTATGTTTCCGGTTAATACAATTCTAGCATGAATAATAAACATTTATCATGATATAAGGAAATAAATAATAACTTTATTATTGCCTCTAGGGCATATTTCCTTCATGCCCCCCTGCCCCCGTATATAAAGGAGTGGGGGGGGAGGAGGCGGCCGGCCAGGAGGGGCGCGCCATGGGGGGAGTCCTACTAGCACTCCACTCCTAGTAGGATCCCCCCTTTTCCTTTCTTACCGGAGGGGAAAAGGAAGGAGAGGGAGAGGGAAAGGGGGGCGCCGCACACTCCCCTAGTCCTATTCGGACTCCCATGGGGGGGGCACCCCTTGTGGGCTCCTCTCGCTCTCCACTAAGAACCATGTAGGCCCAATACTTCCCCGGGGGGGTTCCGGTAACCCCTCGGTACTCCGGTAAAATACCCGAACCACTCGAAACCATTCCGATGTCCGAATACTACCTTCTAATATATGAATCTTTACCTCTCGACTATTTTGAGACTCCTCGTCATGTCCGTGATCTCATCCGGGACTTCGAACAAACTTCGGTCACCAAAACACATAACTCATAATACAAATCGTCATCGAACGTTAAGCGTGCGGACCCTACGAGTTTGAGAACTATGTAGACATGACTGAGACACATCTCCGGTCAATAACCAACAGCGGAACCTGGATGCTCATATTGGTTCCTACATATTCTAAGAAGATCTTTTATCGGTCAAACCGCAATAACAACATACGTTATTCCCTTTGTCATCAGTATGTTACTTGCCCGAGATTCGAGCGTCGGTATCCTCATGCCTAGTTCAATCTCGTTACTGGCAAGTATATTTACTCATTTTGTAATGCATTATCCCGTAACTAACTCATTAGTCATATTGCTTCCAAGGCTTATAGTGATGTGTATTACCGAGAGGGCCCAGAGATACCTCTCCGATACTCGGAGTGACAAATCCTAATCTCGATCTATGCCAACCCAACAAACACCTTAGGAGAGACCTGTAGAGCATCTTTATAATCACCCAGTTACATTGTGACGTTTGATAGAACACAAGGTGTTCCTCCGGTATTCGGGAGTTGCATAATCTCATAGTCAGAGGAATATGTATAAGTCATGAAGAAAGCAATAGCAATAAAACTTAACGATCATTATGCTAAGCTAACGGATGGGTCTTGTCCATCACATCATTCTCTAATGATGTGATCTCGTTCATCAAATGACAACACATGTCTATGGTCAGGAAACTTAATCATCTTTGATTAACGAGCTAGTCAAGTAGAAGCATACTAGGGAAACTCTGCTTTGTCTATGTATTCACACATGTACTAAGTTTCCGGTTAATACAATTCTAGCATGAATAATAAACATCTATCATGATATAAGGAAATATAAATAACAACTTTATTATTGCCTCTAGGGCATATTTCCTTCAGATCTCTCATGCATTTGACATACCTCCTTCCAGGATTAGCATTGCTCCAAGATATCAATCTGGATGCCTTCTTGCCACAGTCGCACTCAATCGTCGGCTGATAATCCAATGGCCCCTCACGGTAGGGAATTGGGGAGGAGCGGCCGAGAGGGATCGATGGTGAAGAACAAGACCCACGGGAGCGACTTGAAGTGAGCGAGGTTGCCATCTGCTTAACCAGCCAAGGGATTCAACGGGCGACCCCAGCCTGAATCGCCGCCACCGCCTAAATCGCCGTTGCCGCCGCTACCGTGCCCAGCCAGCCGGCAACCGCCGCGCCTCACAGGCCCCGCCAGCCCGCCGCCGTAGTGCCACCTCACCGCCGGCCGCCGCCACCGCCGCAATCGACGCCGCCGCAGCCCATTAGCAAGTCGCCGTCGCCGCCGCCGCTGCTAGGTTTAGGGTTCGTGGGTGAAAAGGGCATCAAGAGAATGCACGGGAGAGAAAGAGAGCTGGGGGTCACTTAGGTGACATGGCGGTCAAAACCAGGCAATGTGGACAGTTTTAGTCAAAAACGGGTCCACGTCATATCAAAACCACTTAAAGTGCCGCGAGGGATGAAAAATACCCGGTTTAAATAGTTGGGGTTTGATTGGTTTTAGAGTTATAAGGGACGATTTCTATTATCCCTATTGGCACTAGTCCAGATGATGGTTGTATATTTCCCGGGTATTTTCTTGGGTTTCGTTAGCCAAAAGCCGAAAACCTTACACTAGCTAGTACATGCCTTTTTTTGAAATTTATTAGTACATGCCTCCCGGTGATTTTCCCGTATAGTAAAGGAAGAACTTAACGCCCCCCAAAGGATGAGTCCGATCCGAAGAAAAAACAGTTTAAGAAATTTCGAAGAAACCAGATCGGATCCAATCAACCGACCGACATTGACACTGGGGATCCAGTTGTCCTGCACAATCAAATAATTTTTCCATCACCCACTCTCCATACCAAACCTTTTTCAGTAGTTCAGTCCATAACTCACAACTTGCTATGAAGAAGAAGCGTTCCTGCGAAAACGTGTCCTCAAGTTTACAATCTAAATAGTATCAGGCCTTAAGAACCTGTGCACATAAACACTCTAGTTTAACAATTAACCTCCATGGTTGCCGAGCCAAAAGAGCTAGGTTGAAGAGATGAGAGTCTGTGAACCCAACACCACCTCTTTCTTTTGGCCCTAAAAGAACATCCCATGCACGACACTGTACTTTCCTTCTACCATCAGTGGAACCCCAATACAAACTTCGCACCATCCTAGTTAATCCATCAAACACCAAAAAAGGAAGCTTGAACACCCCATAGTGTAAGTGGGTAATGCTTGGGCTACCAATTTGATGAGAGTCTCTCTACCAGGTTGCGCTAGGTGACCATCAGCCCACTGTATAAGCCATTTAGTCAAACTCATCTGAAGATTCTCGAAACAACCCTTTGACATACAACCTTCCAGAGCTAGGTATCCTAGGTATTTCTCTTCGAATACCAAGCAAGTAACATTTAATGCACCACGAACTTGTTCCTAAAAAGCAGATGCACATGCACCTCCAAACAAGATTGAACATTTATTATAGTTTAAACTTTTGCCAGTTGCATTACCATAGAGGTCCAAAGCAAATTTTACTTTTTCTGCATATGCAAGTGAAGCCTCAAAGAACAACAACAACATAGTGTCATCTACAAATAAAAGGTGTGAGATGCATGCCAGGAGCACGTCTACACACCTTGAGCGGGGTAATACCATCAGCAGAAACACTATGTTTTAGAATTGCAGACTCCATCGGCCACAAAAAGGAATAAAAAGAGGGGAGTGGGTCGCCCTGCCAAAGACAACGAGGCGGTGCAAACGAATCCAAGAGGGTTCCATTTAATTTAACACACTATCTCACCGATGTGACACATGAGATAATCCAGTCCCCCCACCACTCAGAGAAATCCAACTTTTGCATCACCTGCTCCAAAAAAATCCAGTCCACTCTATCATAGGCTTTGAAAAGGTCTAATTTATAAGCACAAACTAGTTTACCCAAGAAATAGACATGCGAACTGCGTTTGGCGCGTGTCAAGCCGCGTCCCAAACTTAGTGATTTCTAGATGATGGAAAATTTGCTTCCCACCTCACACTAGTAGAAAAAGAGGCTTCCATACGCCCCCATTAGTCCCCAAAATAATCGAACCGCGACAAAAGGGGTCTTTAGTCGCGGTTTGGGAGGAGACCCGCGACCAACTATCTGGGCCCAGCGCGCTCGGTCGACAGCTGGCGGACGGGAGGGGCTTTAGTCCCGGTTGGCCTGGCCAACCGGGACTAAAGGTCCCCGAAGGCCTTTAGTCGCGGTTGGCCAGGCCAACCGGGACTAAAGGCCCATCCCTATATATAGGACTCAGCTCACTTCACAATATTCAGAAGGGGGTGGTGGGTTTGCTTTTGGTTCCTCCTATGCACACAAGGTGTTCGATGAAATGCCCGAGAGCCTGAAACAAACATGATATGAAGTGTCCGAGCCACACTTGAGCTTTCTCATTTATTTTTCCTCCGCGATCGCGGTTAGCAACTTGAACCTTTCATGTGTCATTGATAAAATATGCATGTGTGTAGTTCATTGTTTAATTTGTATTATTTCTAGCTAGTTAGTTTAACAAATGCATGATGGTTAATTATATACTTTATATAATAATAATGCAGATGAATCGGCAATGGATGTACGGTCCCCGACTCTCCGGCAAGTTCACTACGGGTTTGAAAGATTTCCTCGTAGTGGCAAATGCGAACAAGCAGCAAGGTTTTATTATCTGTCCATGTGCTGTCTGTAAGAATTAGAAGGGTTACTCCTCCTCAAGAGACGTTCACATGCACCTGCTTCGGCACGGTTTCATGCGAAGCTATAATTGTTGGACCAAGCATGGAGAAAGAGGGGTTAGAATGGAAGAAGATGAAGAAGGGGATGATATCGATGACAACTATCATGATCATTTCGGTGATACTTTCATGGAGGATGATGCTGAAGGTGGGGAAGGGTTAGGTGAAGGTGAAGAAGAGGCACATGATGAGCCCGCTGATGATCTTGGTCGGACCATTGCTGATGCACGGAGACGCTGCGAAACTGACAAGGATAGGGAGAATTTGGATCGCATGTTAGAGGATCACAAAAAGTCGTTGTATCCAGGATGCGATAATAGTCCGAAAAAGCTGGGCTGCACACTGGATTTGCTAAAATGGAAGGCACAGGAAGGTGTAGGTGACTCATCATTTGAAAATTTGCTGAAAATGTTGAAGAATATGTTTCCGAAGAATAACGAGTTGCCCGCCAGTACGTACGAAGCAAAGAAGGTTGTCTGCCCTCTAGGTTTTGTGGTTCTGAAGATACATGCATGCATTAACGACTGCATCCTCTACCGCGGTGAATACGAGAATTTGAATGAATGCCCTGTATGCACTGCATTGCGTTATAAGATCAGAGGCGATGACCCTGGTGACGATGTTGAGGGCGAGAAACCCAGGAAGAGCGTTCCCGCCAAGGTGATGTGGTATGCTCCTATAATACCACGGTTGAAACGTCTGTTCAGGAACAAAAAGCATGCCAAGTCGTTGCGATGGCACAAAGAGGACCGTAAGTCCGATGGGGAGTTGAGACACACCGCTGATGGAACGCAATGGAGAAAGATCGACAGAGTGTTCAAAGATTTTGTAGCTGACGCAAGGAACATAAGATTTGGTCTAAGTACTGATGGCATGAATCCTTTTGGCGAGCAGAGCTCCAGCCATAGCACCTGGCCCGTGACTCTATGCATCTACAACCTTCCTCCTTGGTTGTGCATGAAGCGGAAGTTCATTATGATGCCAGTGCTCATCCAAGGTCCAAAGCAACCCGGGAACGACATCGATGTGTACCTAAGGCCATTAGTTGATGAACTTTTACAGTTGTGGGCCAGACCTGGTGTACGTGTCTGGGATGAGCACAAAGGAGAGGAATTTGACCTACGAGCGTTGCTTTTTGTAACCATCAACGATTGGCCTGCTCTCAGTAACCTTTCGGGACAGACAAATAAGGGATACAATGCATGCATGCACTGCTTACATGAGACTGAAAGTGTACGTTTGGTTAATTGTAAGAAGAACGTGTACCTGGGTCATCGTCGATTTCTTCCCCGAAATCATAACGTAAGAAAGAAAGGCAAGCATTTCAACGGCATGGCAGATCACCGACCGAAGCCTGCAGAACGTACTGGTGCTGAGATATTTGATATGATCAAGGATTTGAAAGTCATCTTTGGAAAGGGTCCTGGCGGACAATCAGTTCCGCGGGGAGTTGACGGACACGCACCCATGTGGAAGAAGAAATCTATATTTTAGGAGCTAAAATATTGGAAAGTCCTAGATGTCCGCTCTGCAATCGACGTGATGCATGTTACGAAGAATATTTGCGTGAACCTGCTAAGCTTCTTGGGCGTGTATGGGAAGACAAATGATACAAAGGAAGCACGGCAGGACCAGCAACTTTTGAAAGACCCAGATGACCGGCATCCGGAATGGTTTCAAGGTCGTGCCAGCTACGCTCTTACCAAAGAAGAGAAGGTCATTTTTTTTGAATGCCTGAGCAGTATGAAGGTCCCGTCTGGCTTCTCGTCGAATATAAAGGGAATAATAAACATGGCGTAGAAAAAGTTCCAAAACCTGAAGTCTCACGACTGCCATGTGATTATGACGCAATTGCTTCCGATTGCTTTGAGGGGGCTCCTACCGAAAAATGTTCGAGTAGCCATTGTGAAGCTATGTGCATTCCTCAATGCAATCTTAATCAATCCAGAAGATCTACCACGGTTACAGAACGATGTGGTCCAATGCCTTGTCAGTTTCGAGTTGGTGTTCCCATCATCCTTCTTCGATATTATGACGCACCTCCTGCTCCACCTAGTCGAAGAGATTTCCATTCTCGGTCCTGTATTTCTACACAATATGTTCCCCTTTGAGAGGTTCATGGGAGTATTAAAGAAATATGTTCGTAACCGTGCTAGGCCAGAAGGAAGCATCGTCAAGGGCTATGGAAATGAGGAGGTAATTGAGTTCTGTATTGACTATGTTCCTGACCTTAAGCCGATTGGTATTCCTCAATCGCGGCACGAGGGGAGACTAAGTGGAAAAGGCACGATCGGAAGGAAATCAACGATATGTATGGACGGTCATTCTATGACTGAAGCAGAAGAAGCAGAAGCAGGCGGACAGCAAGGAAACCCGCTCCTGGACTATTAACCCGGACCCTTATGTACCTAAGACCACCAGGGTACCGGAGCCATCACTGAAGCCTCTCCTCCCAAGGCCTTGGGAACTTAGTGAAGCTGAAGCCAAATTGGCCGCGTCTGCTCATTATGAGAAATGGAAGGCGGATATGAAGGCGATAAAAAAGCCTGAGCCCAAGCAAGTATTCACTGAGAAGCAAAAGAAGTGGGCTAAGGATTTTTTGACGACACCGTCCCAAGCCGAGCTGAATATGCCTGACGACTATGGACATGAACTTCGTAGGCAAGCAAAAATATTGAAGGAGGAGAAAGAAGAAAGTAAAAAAAGCGGGAAACAAGTTGACCAGCTCGGGATGCAGAATAAACAATCGATCCCCCCGCTCATAGTGAAAGCCGGTCCGGAAGAGGACCCCAAGATCATAGCAGCTGCGGCAGCACTTGGATTGACTGTAGCGAGTGCCATGAAACAAGCGTCCGAGATGGGTTTGACTCTTCGTGCCTTCTTAGGCCTTGAGGATGCGCCAGTATGTGAGATAGCATTACAATATGTGCGGAATGGGCCTCTCGTCGAGCCTGCGCGGGAACAGAGTCTACCACCACAAATGCGAAATCTGCTACGTTGGTACAAGCAATTCATAACATGGGCCGACAAAGAATATGTTTATGCGGATGTTACAGAGGAGCATCACACCAAACGGTACTCTGTACAAGTTCATATGAGTGAATTGTTCCAGCTGTTCAATCTGCGCGACCTCGACAAATCTATGCTGAGTTGCTACGTTCTGTAAGTGATTTATTTCTACCTCATCTCGTTCTTCATTGCCTGCACTATATATATATATATATTGTCCTAACTATATTGTTGCGTACGCTATTATGCAGATTGAAGATTTGGGAATGCAAAATAAGAAACATCCATGATGTTGGGTTCATTGACCCACATATCGTTAATGGACATGTGTTACAAAATCACCCCGAAGACGTGGAGAAAGACTTGTACAAGTTTCTTAGAAAGCATCAACTCAAAAGTCATATTCTATTTCCTTATCATTTTGGGTGAGTGTTTCTCTCTTGTGCCCATTCTCTTTTGTTTACTCCATGCATGGTATGTCTAATCGATGAGTTATGCATGACTGTGCATGTAACGTGTCCGCAGGTTCCACTGGATTCTGCTAAATATTAAACTTCACACCTCCAGAGTTCTAATCATGGACTCTATGGATTCGGATCCAAAGCGTTGGGCCGACATGAGAAAAATGCTGCAAAAGTAATTATTTTCAATCATTTGAGCTCTATATCGATCGGTCTCTTTCGTTCATTTCCTAATATCAAGTAACTAATAACTCCCTTGTTCATTTAATTTTCTTTGCCCTGTAGGGTTTGGAGACGGTTCTCAGAAGAAATTGTCGGTGAATTCAAACATGAGCTAGATTTTAGAAGGTTAGTTAATGTGGATAAGCAGCCACGGGGACCAATCTATGTGGATACTATGTTTGTGAGAACATCCGGAGACACACCTCTGAGCGGAAGGCATCGGATAGCGTGCGGAAGGCGACGGATAACTTGCGGAGGAGGCTTAGTCCAGAAGCTCGCTTCCGACCAATTCAAGATGAATTAGCAGGATTTTTCATGAGGGAAGTCATCAATCCTAAAGGAGAACACTATACCGAGGACGAAGAAATTTATATGCATACCCGAGATTGAAACTTGTTCGAAGTTGTATATGGTCATCCATCCTAATTGTGTATGGAAACTTGTTCGAAGTTGTATATGGTCACCCGAGATTGAATATATACTATATATTCCTCTTGAATTCTTCTTGTTTGAAATTTCATATGCATGTATATAGTAGCGTAGAATATGTGTACTGAAACTTCATCAAATTAAAATAAAACACAAAATAAAATATATAAAAAATAAAACACTACAAATTAAAAAGAAACCAGGTTTAGGGGGGCTAAAACCCTAAACCCGCGGAGGAGGCCTTTAGTCCCGGTTAGCCACGAGAACCGGGACTAAAGGTCCTCCGCCCCGACGGACCCCTGGCGCCCACGTGGACGGGCCTTTAGTCCCGGTTAGCCACGAGAACCGGGACTAAAGGTCCTTCGCCCCGACGGACCCCTGGCGCCCACGTGGACGGGCCTTTAGTCGCGGTTCGTAAGAGGCGCGACTAAAGGGAGGGGGGTCTTTAGTTGCGCATATTTAGTCCCGGTTGCACAGCCGGGACTAAAGGCCTTTGCGAACCGGGACTAAAGGCCCATTTTCTATCAGTGTCAGGACCTAGAGATGCGCACATCAAAGTTGTGGATTGTAGCTTTTGTATGGATGGCTGGTCAGACTTCTGGCCAAGTGTGTCTGTGTTTGCCAGTAAACCCAAGATACGGCTCACCGCGCACCAGCCACGGAGTTCGCTGCCAGTTGACTGTTTTTCCTGCCCTTCACTTCAGTGTAATGGTGATTCTTTCTAGTGTAGAACAGTTTCATCGATCTTTTGTAGCTTGCAGTATGCTGCGATTGTAGACGAGGGTATCATGCATGGCCGAGAAGCTTGCAGGACTCAGCAATCTTGTGGATGGAGTAGTTATCCATGATGAACAAGAAGAAGAATAAGAGAACATGTATAATGAGATGAAACATGTATGATGAGGCGAAAACAGTAGGAAGAAGAGAAAATGTATAATGAAGTGAAATCAACGGATGCCGGCAAAATTCGGTGTTCTTGTATGTCCTAATATGTGTTGTTCTTGATCGATTTTTCACCGTGTTCGCAAAAATCCCGATTTGAAAGGAACTTGACACGCTTACTTGCCTTGGAATATGCATGTTTGCGGGAGTGGGAGGATCGTACACATTACCTGTCATGTTTGATTGGCAAAGTAATTCCTTTGCAATATCCTTCGGAAGCAAATACTTGTATTTTTGTTTGTTTGCGAGAAATAGTTCTACTACATCAAGGCTTTAAACTGGATGGTTGGTCGAATGCTACCAAGTGTATCGATGATGCGTTTGGTTACCTGCATCATTTTTTAGCACTTTGCATACTTGTCACACCTGAGCCTGGTTGATCTTATGTAAGCAAAAAAACATCATCTACACTTAGTTTGGTTGCCTGCATATAGGCTGCCTGCATTAGGGGGGCATTTTTTTGTCTGGCGTTTGGTTGCGTGCATTGGCTGGGTAGATGCAAGTAACCGGTGTTTGGTCGTATACATGCAACGTGATTAAGAGTTTTACACCCACATGACATACTAAGTTACAGTAGGGTTCTTGGTAGTGTGCTCGCGCTGGCGGACTTGGCGTCGACCAATGGCACCGCCGCGGCCGCAGACCTTAGCTCCGCGATCTTACTAATGGACGCGATCACAGCTCGCGGCGGTCATCACCCCGCCGGAGTCTAGGAACGTTGGTCACGAACTCGAGCGAATCACTAGCTGTGTTGGTCTCCTCTGCTGCCCGCTCGAGCGCGTGCCGTAGGCCGTCGTTCTCGTGGTCAACAGCCCGGTGCAGCTCGGCAAACTCGGCGTTCTCACGCCGGGAGCTGGAGGCGTCCTCCTCGGCGGCACGGGCGCGTCTGAGCAGCGCCTTCTCCCTGACGAGCCACGTGGCGGCGGCCTCCTTCCTGTCCAGCGCAACAACTAGCATTGGCATCGATGTCGCCGTTGTTGAAGTTCTGGTCGTAGTTGATGGAGTCGCACCTGAAGTCCTGCACGAAGACGCCTCCGAGCAGGAGGCCGTCGCGGCCCAGGAGGCGGTGCACATGGACGCGGATTTTTAGAGCATAGGCTCATGGACACCCTCTATCCATACTCTTCAATATAGCTTTAAGATCAGTGCTAGACAACTAACTTACTGCGTACAAATTTTTTTTTTGTTGCTTCCAAATAAAACAACATATGAACTTCAAACTTTGCAAGATAGCAAAACATTCTTACTACAATGAGAGAAAAAACTTATAGATTTTTTTGACGGATATTAATATACAAAATGAGATTTTCTTTATTAAAAAAATGTTATTTTTAATACTTACGATGGACGAAAAAATCTGAAATTTTTCTCTCTCATTGTAGTAAGAATGTTTTGCTATCTTGCAAAAGTTTTAAGTTCATATGTTGTTTTATTTGGAAGAAACAAAAAAGAGAAAAGTTCTTGCACGAATCGCGATGCAGAGATGGATGGCTAGATAAGGGGGTGCACCTAAGCCTAAGCTCCATAGGATATTTTCCCGGTGCACATCGACGCGTCCCTTGTAGAAGACGTGTCGGAGTGTGCTGAGGCAGTGGCATTCGAGCACGGCGGCCACGACCACGCTCATCTCGAGGGCACGCGTGAAGTAGGGTTTCCTGGTCATGATCCAACCAAGTCTCAACTCCCACCACTGCCGCAGCGCACCTGCTGCCGCCAGCGCCTTGATCGATGGCATCGATCGGGCACGCCGGAATGCCGCGGACAACGACGAGGATAGCGGCTGGAGGATCAGTGACAAGCACGACGACATGCTCCGGCGCATCTTGGACAGGTCGACCTTGCCGCCCTTCATTGCGCCCCCATTCGTCACCAGGAGGATCATGGCGGTGGCAAGATCCGCCATGGCCATAGCCACCCCGACTCGCCCCCTCCTCCCTTTCTTCTCTCTCTCTCTCTCTCTCTCCTGCTTTTTCTTCCTCCACTCCTCTCTGATCTTCCCCTTCTCTTCAGTGCTCATGGCCACACAGGACGCCATGGCCGCCCCGGAAGGTCACCTCGCCTCTACGGTTGATGAAACTACGAATCGATCGTCTGAATGGAACCGGAAGGGACGAAGAAAAGGAGTTTAGGGAACAGTTTAGTGGAGGTAGGAGAAGAAATCACTTACAGAGCTCGCATCCCTCCTGTATTGGGACCCACCACATGCGCTCGAGCAGGCCTGGTTGGGGAGTGCTTTAAGTTCCGTGCGGCCCAACATTTGTTTGTGATCCAGCCAACCAAACGGGCCAAACTTTTCCCACGCGGGCCTAGTTGGGGTAGATGCGGGCAACCAAACGCATCCCAAATTCTTTGTAAATTTCTCGAAGCCTACCGAACGTAGTTGTATTACATGGAGCCTTGTTCTTAGAAGAGTTTGGTATTGGCGCACCTTGTTGATCAAAGTGATATGTTGTACAATTTCGATCATTGTGGTGGTTCTATATTTGTTTTCATGCATTGCTGATACCCTATAGCTTCACTTTTGTTATAATATGCAGCATGATAAATTAACAACATACAAATGTAGAACAATAAGCATGAACGACACCCTATAGCTTCACTTTTGTTATAACATGGTTATGATCTACTTTAAGAACAAAACCGTCTTAAATGGTAGCTTTACACCAAACAGTGTTTTCCATCTCTGATGATTCAATTAAAACTTATTTCCTTCACAGTCTACCCTCTTAACTTCTAGAATGTATACGCTAACAAAAAGTATGACTTTTGGAAGTGATTATATAGCTGTGGAAGGGAAGCATATTCCCCACTTTACCGTACCAACACCTCCCTTTGCAGATGAACTAACATTAGCATAGCAAAATTCGTGACATATTAGTACTAAGAAAATAGAGCAAATAGGAGTACGTAATTGTTGTAGAACAAAAACGTGAATGATTACAAGACCACCACCATCACCAAAAGTCACATATCTGCGTACCCCACTTTTCAGCTTGACGTAGGCCCAGTCCCCATTCTAACTAATCTGTAGGTGTAGCAAAGGTTTCACCTTTACATACTCGTCTGTCTAGTGAGTTACTGAGAGGACATGGCAATTTGATTCACAACTACTGGTACTCTTCGCACCCCTCGGCTCGGATCTCTATGAAGGCTGCCACGAGGCTTGGCACTACCTTGGTGAGTGCAAGCCTTAACCCAGCCGAGCACGGCTGCTTCCTACTCACTTCAGTGGCATGAGCATTGTCGACAATATTTCCCTGCAGCCACGCGTTGCATGCCCTGAGCACAAACCTTCCCCGATGGCCGAAGTGTTCCTTAACGAATTCCTCAAATCCCCGAGGTGGCCGACGTAAAAGGTGTAGCATGGTCCGGAGAGTGAGCAGGTAAGCATTCTCACTGTAGGGCAGCGCATTGCGGCGGCCCTCCGGTTTGTCGACCATTGTCTCGTAGCCAGTCTCATTGTAGTATGGTTTGTCATTGAGGACAAGGCCCTGGATGGAGACAACGACTTAGAGGAGGCTTGACTCCGTCGAGGACCAGACCTCGGTGCCCTCGCCACCGAATGTGTTTAGCAGGCTGAGGCACACTGTACCAGACTCGTAGAGGTTTGGATTGAGGCGTAGGCCAAAGGAGTGGTAATACACTTGCGGTGGGGCATCCGGATACGAAGGAGGTAGCTGCAGATCAAAGAAGAAGAGGCCGTCATGATACGGTGTCCCGCTTGCGCCCACCATCACCACCCGGAGCAGATCCATGCGGTCCTCGAACGCTCGCACGTAGATGGTTTCTGCAATTAAATAAGTGGCTATTCATTTGTATCCATGCATATGGACCATGTATTTTGAGCTACACTCACATACCTGGTAAGTCGTTCTTCAGAATTTTCCATTCCTTTTGCATTGCTTTAGCCCAACTCTTCGCACCACTAGCGCCCTGCATTTCCTTGAAAAAAAAGAGCGTTGATTAAAGTTCTACTTTAGTAAAAATACATTTTTTAATGACTTGCAACATGTTGTGTGGTCATTTACTAATTTTAAGTCAGGGAGTTTAGTTTTGCACTAAAAAACAAATGCCGTAAAATTGATTCCAGCGTTAGACAAATCATATTGTGCATGTAAACCTCCCTTTCTCTAACCTTAATAATTACCTACGTTCCTCATCATTTTCTAACATATATAATTACCTGGTCCGTAGTGTCAAGGTAGTGGTGATCTAGAGGGCTGATCTGCAATACATCAAAACGTGGAAAGCACAACGATTCATCGGAGCAACAGGTAGCACCTGCAGCCTTCGGCCCACCGTCAAAACCGTGGCTGGTCACATCTACAGCAGCATCGCTGGTCTCCACTGCAGCACCACCTATACTATCATCGTTTACGGGCGTGGGTAACTCTGAGCTTGGCAACGACGACGACGATGACCGCCAGTTCATCAAGTATCCTTTACCTCGAGCCACCATATGTCGCTGGTCAATTGGAGCAAAGACCGGAATGACAAACCTAAAAGTCTTGTCCTTGACATTGGCGGGCTGACGCTTTCGACATCGTTATCTAGATTCTGAAGATCAATGTCCTAAAATCAGATAACACATATAGCCACATCATTTGAGGTACAAAAGTAACTGTGGGAAGAAATTCCTACAGTTTCGGGTCAAAACACATATAGGCACATCAATTGAGGTGAATCCATCCATCCATATAATCATATATCATGGTATAAATAGTACTTAATTTGGTGCCTACCAGGAGAAACAAAAATAGTCCCCAAGTGGATAATGTTTACAAAGATAGATATATACCGTGTTGGCAGCAACCGGTTCTTCGGGTGCGTCATCGATGCCATTGTCCTCTACCCAATCACCCATTTCAAGCCATAGCTCCATGTAGTGCTCATCTTTGATGACAACGATCTCATGAGGTGATACCTGCAGCTCGCCCAAACAAATCAACAACAACTAATGAGTTTAGTAGAGAATGTAACATAGTTGTAGATCTAAGAAAGGTATTAGAAACTACCCACGTACCGTTGACATGCTACCATCACCCCACTTGACTTGGACGTGCCCATTAGGAAGTTCAACTACCCGCCCCACCCATGAAAGATCGGCGGGAACGACATTTTTCTTCTTGTTTCCCTGTGACAAGGGTGCACTTTCACCGTCATCTGTTGATACTGATGGTACGATACGAATGACAATATCACCATAGTAAGCAGAGTGGCTAGAGTCCAATCTTAGGTCATAAGCACTGACTGTATCATCGCACTCGACCTCCATAGCCTCATCAGGATGCCCTTGCGTCTTGAACCATGATACACAAACCGTCTGGTCCTCGTGTTGCATGCTCTTGACGATGCCGACACGCTCCGCTGGTCCAGTTCCAGATGCGGCAATGTCGTTGTTGACACTAGTAGTTGTCACATCAACAGTAGCGTCAACGGCTGCATTAACAGGAAGAACGTTGGCGACAACATGCTGTCCGGGGAAGAACTCTTGCTCATTCCAGATCCCAAAGGGGACGATGGTCGCTGAAGGTCTGCCTTGTTGCCGTGTGCCGTCTTGCCATACCACGTCTACGGTGGTGCACGTGTTGGCGACGAGCATGGGAAACTCCACCTCCACATGTCTCATGACTTGTGACCGTTGCGCCCGTCTATGGCCCTCAAAGAAGCTTCCTTAGATGCTTCCGATAAAACCTCGCATCTTTTTGCTTCGTGGGAGGTAGCACCTGAGAGGTTGATGCTTCACACTCTTCTTGATTGTCCTCTGAGCATGCGTTATATTCCTCCTCCTCATCCTCCTCCTCCTCATCATCATCACCATCACCATCATCATCATGTTGATCAGGAGAGCAAGCTCCACCCCCTTCGTTGGAACTAGTTTCAAGAAAAAAACAGCGGTCAGCAAGCCCCCAGCAGCAGTTGTACGAGGCACAGAAGAATGTTAGATCGTCTGGGTTCTGGTAGGCCGGAGGAGCGGATGCCTCTAGTAGCTCCTTGTCGGTGCCACAATGCATTGATGCCACCCAGTAGACGAGGACACCAGACGTCTCCAGCTTCATGATGGTCCCTAGGTCTCGTTCAGGATGCCAATAGCCATTAAGCCACCGCGCCGCCTTGAAGATTGAACAAGCGTCTGGCCCGCCGACGGACTGCCCCTGGTGGAGTATACTGTTCATTTGGCAGCGATGCCTGGTGTGTATGTTCACACACACTCCCACCAGGTTCTTGGACTCCGCGTCGGTGACCCTGCAGACGGCTCCGTCATCGAACAACACATCGATGTCGATCGACACCTCCACAACACGGCCGAGCCACGGCCCAGACACGACAAAGTCGCCAAGGTTGAGGCTCCTGATGCGCCGCAGGCTAGATGGGGACACTCCCCTGATGACCTTGATCGGCAGGCCTTTGTTGTCGAGCTTGGCCAGGTTGAGCATGGTGTTGACGCCGGTGACGACGCCGATTTGGCCGCCCATGTCGGAGGCCGACCCGACCACCTGTCCGGGGTACAGGTGGCTCCTGTCAACCACCGTGATGTCGCCGATGTTCTTATACACGACAGTGTCATCGATTCGTAAGAGCTGGAACGTGTCGACAGGGAGGTAGATGTTGTCCACCTCGCCGTCCGGGAGAACGAGGCCACGGTCGATGAGCTTCGGGCCGGAACTCACGAGGTCGAGCAAGTAAAGATTGGGAGATGCCGCCGCGGGGACGACGTCCATCGTAACCGACTTTTCCGGCGAGAGCACGTACGTACGTACCAGAAGCTGGCGGCCTTATGCCGATTGCTTTCCGATCTCGAACGGCGGATCGGTGGTGCTAGGCATATATGCTATATACCACGTACGGATGGTATTAGAATTCCTATACTACTCGGACAAGTACCACGGCCTGCTTAATTAATTCGAACAGATCGATCGCACACGACGGAAACTGCATATACAAAAAAATGCTCCTGAGTTCTAGCCTTATGCGGATGAGGTTTTTGTTTCTTTTTTTTTAGAAAAAAAAGAGGACCCCGGCCTTTACATCTGGATGATGCATGCAATCATTTTATTAATAGTTCACACAAGACCTTACAAAGTCATCCAACAGTAATAGTAAAGCTACCGTCTAGGCAACATCTGTATCTACTCCTAACCAGTTGATGAAGGGGCGCCGACAGTCTGGGCCTAATACCAAACAGACCTCGCATCCAAACCTAACATCTAAGACCTGAGGTCCCAACCAGGACGCCTGCCGGGTATGGAGTACCCACCAGTCCGGCGCACTCCTCAACCAGGATGCCTGCCGGGTATGAGGCCACCGCAGCCATCTGCCACCAATCCATCTTCGGTGTTATACTGCTGCATCTACCTTGTCCGGTCTCGCTGCCGTCGACGCCACCATGGCGCCAGACAGCTCCACCGCCCTGCGCTCGTCCATCCAGCCGCATCCATCGTCGATATGCAGCTGCACCATGCCGCCAAAACTCGTCGTCATCTATGCGGTAGATACAACGCTGCACCACCTGGCAACCTCCACACTGTCGCCACTGCTGGTGGTACTCAGAGCCCACCATCCACAGCATCTCTCCCCCGAACAGCAGGACCTCCCAAGACGGCGCCTCCATGGAGGATACGACGCGCAGGACGCCGCCGCCGCCCAATCCAGACTGAATTTTGGACTTTCGTCCGGGAGGGGTTCGGAGGTGGATAGGAGAGACCTCGGCTTCGCCTCCACGGAGGGTAACGGCGTCGAGTGACGTCGCCGATGCCGGGCCGGCCTAGCCGACCAAAGTTTCCTCCGGTCCCCATCCTATGCCACCAAACCTCCGTCTGCTCCAGATCCGGCAACGAGCCACGGTCCAAAACCTGCGAAGATGCAAGAGCCATGAAGCTCGACCCGCCATGAGGATCAAGAAGAACCCGTTGTAGATCTCCAGACATTGAAACCAGCGGTCCGACGTGGCCAGTGACGACCATCACCACCCCGCGGCGGCCGACGGAGTCCGAAGACAGGATCTGATCTGGATCCGGCGGCACCCGCGACCACCGAGCAGGCCCAACGTAGCCACCACCTTGCGACACGCAGGCCGCCACCGCCGCGCCGCGCACGATGCCGCCGGGAGACCCACCTGCCGCGCCGCCGAACCCCACGTTCGCCCGACGCTCCTCTCGATCCCGCTGTCCCGCGCCAGCCAAGACGAAAAGGATGGGGAGAAGCCCCGCCGCCGCCTAGCCGGCCAGGCTTCGCCCGGCGGTTTTTGTTCCTTCTACAATAGCAATACATTTTCTTTTCTTTTTCGAAATTGACAGATCATAGGCGTCTCGCATGCGTTCGTCTCTCCTCATCACCCGATCAAAAATTCCCACCGCCTCATGCGACGTGCAGCGCCGTCCCATGGCAAGGTAGATGGAGAGAGCGAAGTACACTCTTTCAGGAGATGCAGAACCCATCTTAATAGTTTCTTCCCCTGACCTTAGATGGCTAGGACAAACTCTTTCCTCCAGACTTTACCGACGAGTCGTGGATTCGTCTGCCGCTTCAGCGGTTGGTGGCGGGGAGGCGAATCCCGGTGCCTCTGCTCCGATTAGTAGTTTATAGATTAGGGCTTTTTAGTCCTTGCAGGCACAACGCTCGGGCAGATGGTGGCGCTTCTTTTCTGAGTTTGTCTTGCTCCGATCCTCCTCAAGTTCGTTAGTCTGGATGTAGCTGACGGAGCTCCCTCTCTCTCTCTCTCTCCCTCTCTCTCTCTCTCTCACACACACACACGCACACAGTCAAGGCACTAGGATTTGCAGCCGACAAGTAGAGAGGAAGCGAATCCATGGTCTCGGCCAAGAGTTGTTTTTCAAGTGTATAAAAATAATTAGTAGACAATAGACATATGAGATGCGCTACATAATTATGATTAATCTGATTTAGTCCCTAGCTCTGAGCTTGATCATGTGCTTAATGCTTAGATTTATGGATACCTTTATGTTTGGTTTATGGATGCAAATTTCTCTTCGGATCCGTTTACTCTTGCCCAGATTAGATTGGTAGCCAATAGAGGGAAAAAAGTTACCTAAAATCTTAAAAGTGCACATGCACTTTTTGGTTGAAACGAGCGGCTGAACGCTCGCCGCTCGATCAAACCCGATCATGCGGCCCGCAGCAGCCAGGTATTACCTGGTCGGCAGCCCGATGCATGCGCGAACCGATCGATGTCTCAGTCCAGAACCTCCCGACTGGAACCCCATCCCCAACCTCCCGAACGCAGCGCACCTCCCGCCGCCGCTGGCCTCCTAGCCCGCCTCACCCGCTTCCAACAGCGCGCCTACCGCCGCCGCCGCCCCCACCCTCCAGCGTGTTAGCCGCCGCCGCCCACACAGCCGGATACGACCTCCCGCTGCCATCCTCTTCCCGGCCGGTGACCCCACGCATCCGAGGTCATCTGCGCAGCGCCATCTTGGTCCCTAGTGCGTCACTGCCCAAGCCCGTCCGCTGGTCGTCGCCCAAGGTTTTTGTCCGCTACCTCCTGAGGTCGAGCAGGTGATGTAGCCGGTGGTACTCCCAAATCTACGAATAACTGTGTAGCTTACCGGTCAGGCTGCAACTTGCGCCGCATCATCTCCTTCCAAATCTTATCGGCATGCCTCGAGTCTTTGTGCTTGCCACGCATGACCAGGAGGGAGTTGTACACCCAGACATCGAGCTTGCACCCCCTCTGCTTCATCACATGTGATACTTCTAGCTTTATAGCCCATAGCTTGTTAATTCATTGCTAGCTTCTAGTCAGATACGAGTAGCATAGCATAGCAGCGCACAAGTTCTAGGCAGTTGATATAAAGCAACAGTTCTACGCACCCATATCTACGCAGACGGTCGAGGCAGCAGTCAAAGTTGCACAATAACTGCTAGGCAGTTGGCCGGGGCAGATGTTGAAGTTGCACACACGCGGCATCATAGTCGCCCAAGCACGGCCACAGAGTTGCACACTTCGGTCGCCATACTTGCTCATGCACGAGGCTAGACAGTTGCAGAAGTGCAGCGGGGTAGTTGCTAACGACGACTGTGGAGTTGCACACCTCTAGTCGGTATAGTTGCTCATGCATGGACTGCGGGGTTGCACACTCTCGTTATATAGTAGCTCACGCACGACTACAGAACTTGCACATGCTTCTCATTCTCTTCTAGCAGCTGGATGGCAGGATGGGGGTCAGCTTTTGCAAACTCGCGCACCAGATCTTGCGGCTAGAACTAAACAAAGTTGGAATCAACACAAATCATCAGGTATAGGAGCTATGAAGTTGCTTCCTCCATGGTGATTTTTTACGTCGTGATGGTAGTTGTAGTTGCACATATAATTGTTCTCATTTGGATACGACTATTGAGACGTTGCACACACAGTGATACTAAATAGGCTACATAACGTGTGCTTGCATTGAATGTTCGGTACCTCAAAATTTGTTCGGCACCCATAACTTTCAAACGATCTATTTTCACCGTTGAAACTCTCGAGATGTGCTCTTCGAAACTAGATACCGCATGGATATGTTTCATCAAATTTTTTTGTGCAATTTAGTCTCCGTTTTGTGCAACTATCTAGCAGTCAATGTGCAACTATGTGACATTGGACGTGCAAATTTTTGCCTACCTGTAGATTGTAGTTTTCACAGATGGGCGCCTCCACCCTCAAACTACCTTCTTCTAGTGAGATGTGCAAATTCATGTGTTTGTGCACGCCAACTACCTAGTAGTTGATGTGCAACTTTCCCCTCCCCGTGGTTGTGTTTCATTGTTTGATGTATCGGCCAACTGTCTAGAAGTGGATGTGCAACTTCAGATACTATCACGGCCAACTATTTTATGAGTGATGTGCAACTTTCCCTCATACCCCGTGGATGTGTAATTTCCCTACTAGCACCCGGTCCAAACCACCCCTCTAGTACAATGTGCAACTTTAGCTCCCTGTTTATATGCAACTTTTCACTACCCTCATGAATATATGACTTTTCACTACCCCTCGTGAATGTGGAATTTTCACCATCCAACTATCCCTGCCTCTGAGATATGCAACTTCATATGTTGCTCCGGCCAACTTCCTAGCAGACTTTGTGCAACTCCGTTTATGGCCCCCGCCAACTGAAACTGCATATCCATAAGTAGGGAGCGGAAGGAGTGGCACATCGAGTAATAAGCTGGCTCTAAAAACAGACTAAGTTGCACACATCACTGGTAGGGGAGATGGGACAGGGTGTGTTAACTAAACAAAACTACACATCCACGAGTAGGGACAGTGTTGCACATCGACTACTAGATAATTGGTCAGGGCAGTAGACTAGTTGCACATCAAGTTGTCATGGTTGCTAGGTTGCAACCTCATATGAACTTAGATGATGCAGCTCCAAAAACTGGTTTTGAATATATGGAAATATATGAAAATATGAAGTTAGATCATGCATCTCCAAAAACTAGGTTGCAACCTCATATGAAGTTAGATCATATGAAGTAACGAGTGGCCGTTGGCTCGTTAGACATTCAGAGTGGCCAGTCATATATGGAAATATTTTGTCTCCCTAATCCATATTAGGAAAAATATCATGTCAACAAGAAAAAAGGGAAAAAGGTACCATGTTAACATGTGTGAACATATTTAATTTGGATTTTAGATTTTTTTTTAAATGCCATAACTTTTGAACCGAACATCAAAATTAAGATTCGTTTTCACAGTTGGAATCCTCGTGACGCGCTCTTCGAAACTAGATCCTGCATGGGTATGTTTCGATGATTTTTTATGCAATTTACTCCCTGTTTTGTGCAACTGCGTAGCCGTCGATGTGCAACTATCTCAGAGTCGCCGTGCCACTTTTACCCTACTCATGGACATGCAGTTTTCACTGATGTGAATAGGTGTGAACGCATTTACTTGGGGATCTATTTTCCTAAAAAACGTCTTAACTTTTTAACCAAACATTGAAATTAAGATCTTCTTTCATTGTTGGAATCATCATGACATGCTCATCGAAATTAGATCCCACATGGGTATGTTTAGACGACCTTCTTTCTGTGCAATTTATTGCCCGTTTTGTGCAACTGCCTAGCAGTCAGTGTGCAACTACCAAAAAGTCAGTGTGCAACTTTTCCTCATACACATGGGACTGCAGTTTTCATTGTTGAAGCTTTCACCCCAGACTATCCACTACCAGCGAGATGTGCAACTTCGTGTACTGCACTTGCCAACTGTCTAATAGTCGGTGTGCAATCTATCTTTGTGCCCGCAGATGTGCAGTTTTCACAGTTCGCTGCCTTGGCCAACTGCCTAGCAGTGGATGTGCAATTTCGTCTGTTGCCCCGGCCAACTATGCCAGCAAGAGCATGCGACTCCTTGATTGTGCATGTGTGACAATGAAACCGCGCGTGGCAACTCCCGCAACCTTGATTGTGCGACATGCCACCGCACATGTGCAACTCCCGCAGTTGTGCGTGAACAACTAACCGATGAGTGTGTGCAATCGCGCTCTATGCGTAAGAAACTATGCCGACTAGGGTGTGCAACTTTGCGGCGTGTGTGCGATTATACTGACGAGGGTGTCCAACTCTGTGATTGTGCATATGCAATTGTGCGGGCGAGAGTGTACAACTCCGCGACCGTGCGTGTGCGACTATCCAAAAAATAGTGTGCAAATCTACTACCTTACGTGTGCGACTATGCCGACGAGAGTGTGCAACTCCATGGCCGTGTGTTAGCTCCTACGCCGACGAGAGTGTGCAGCTCTGTGGTCGTGCGTATGCAACTCCCACAATTATGCATGAGCTACTATGCCGATGAGAGTGTGTACTGTGGTCGCACGTGTGTGATTATGCTGACTAGAGTGTCCAACTCCGTGACTGCGCATGTGCGACTATGCCGACAAGAGTCTAACTTTGTGGCCATGTGTGTGCGACTATGCGGACGAGTGTGCTACTCCGCTGCCATGCGTGAGCGACTATGCTGACAAGAGTGTTCAGCTCCGCGGCCACGCGTGTGCGACTACGCCAACAAGAGTGTATCGCCCGTGATCCTGTGTGTGCGACCATGGTGATGCGCGTGTGCAACTCCCGCAGTCATGCGTGAGCTACTATGCTGATGAGAGTGTTTGACCACCTCAACAACCCTTGCCATTGAGATTTGCAACTTCATCTGCTGCCCCCAGCCAGCTGCCTACCCAACGGTGTGCAACTTCATCTGCTGCCCGGCCAACTGCCTACCAACCGTTGTGCAACTTCGTCTGCTGCCCGGCCAACTGCCTACCAGTCGTTGTGCAACTTCGTCTGCTGTCCTAGCCAACTGCTTAGTAGTCGATGTGCAACTTCCCCTTATTCCGTGGATGTGTAGATTACACCATTTTTAACTACCCCTTATCGTGTGAGATATACAACTTCATCTGCTGCCATGGCCCAACAGTCGCAGTTGATGTCCGGCTTTCTTCCCTACCTGTGGACACTCCCGCCCCAACTACCCCTACCAGTAGGATGTGCAACTTCGGCAGCTACACCAGCCAACTACCTGACAGTCCATGAGCGACTTTAAAAGCATGATTGTGCAACTTCTTCTGCTTAATCATGAAATGTGTTTGCCCCTATTAGAGAGAACAACTTTGATGCAAACTAAATCAATTTGCTGCTAAAAAGCTAATATCACTCAAATACGAAAGAGTGATACATGAACAATATTTAAGGTACCAAACATTCAATGCCAGCATGACATGTCATCTAGCCAACTTAGTGTCGTTGTTTGTGAAACTTTCCAACGATCATATCCAGCTGAGCCGCCTTCAATCTCTGGTTCTTCGCGGGGAGGTTCGATTCCCCGTCTCAATCATTGATCAGAGCTCGAACAACCGAGGATTACGGCACATGTGGTCAAGCATGACGAGAATGGAGCATGGGCGGCGCCATACGGGGTGGCGGCAAGATGGTCGCGGTCGAGGCAGACAACGGCCCTGGGAGGGAGCGAAATGTGACCTACTCTTCCTTCCTAGCGCCACTGCCGGCGAGATGGCCATGGCTGAGGCGGACGGGCGTGCGAGCTCGTGGTGGCGGCTACTTCCATCAATATGCCCGCGATCGAGGCGGACGAGCGCGGGTGGAGGTGCGCTTGGGAGCGGCCGAGGCGGAGCGACATGCTCGTGATGGATGCAGTCGAGGAGGGCGGGCGAGCTCGTTGTAGCCTCGAGTTCCATCGCTATGGGATCTATGGGGAAACGATAGGAAAAGGAAAAGAGGAAAAGGGGGTGATTAATGCGGTCTATTTTGGGTATATTTTCTGAAAACACTCCGTTTTGTAACTCTGAAAGTATCTTATCTAACTGAGAATTACTATGTGTGCAATTAGAACTACTGCAGATCTCAACAAAAGAGTGAATAGGAAAAATAGATTAACTTAATGAAAACATCATCTATCAAACTTAGAATCATCGTGTCGTGCAACTTTCCAATTATTATATCCAACTAAAAACTACTATATGTGCAACTACAATTACTACGGGTGCCAACAAAAAAGTGACTAGAAAAAATAGATTAAGTTAAGAAAAAATATCATCTAGCAAACTTAGTATCGCCATGTTGTGCAACCTTTCAATGAGCACATCCAACTGAGAAATACTATGTGTGCAACTGCAACTACTACGGATGCCAACATAAAAAGTGACTAGAAAAAATAGATTAACTTAAGAATAAACATCATCTAGCAAACTTAGTGTCGCCGTGTTGTGCAACTTTTCAATGATCATATCCAACTGAGAACTACTATGTGTGCAACTACAACTGCCGCAGATGCCAACAAAAAAGTGACTAGAAAAAATAGATTAACTTAGAAAAACATCATGTAGCAAACTTAGTACCACCGTGTTGTGCAAGTTCCTAAGGGTTAAATCCAACTTGAACTACTACCATAGCCAACTATGTTCTAACCAAAGTAATTTCCTTGATTGTTTTCTATCAATCTTATGAATGAGCTTAAGCTGCAGGTGTGTGAGGGTTGTTTCTCCCCGAGGTTTCCCAAAGAAGCTCCTAGTTGCTTTGGTTAGGGGCACCATCGCTTCATGCATAGGCCTCTGTATCATGGGATTCCAGAATCAAGCCTGGCTACCGCAGACCACATTCCTCACTGCCATTTCTTCAAACACCATGCGTGCAGGACCACCAACACAGCAGTCTCTTCAGGTACATGACGACTTGTCATCGACGAGCAGCTTGACTGCTCGCTCAGCTCGAGCACGGGAGGGCAGCTTGAGTACGAAGGCACGGTACGTCTGCACGGGCAGCGGCCAGAAGTCGTCCCCGATGAGCATGTGGAGGAAGAACTCAGTGGGGGCGAAAGGGTCGGCGGCGTCGGTCGCTGGAGGAGGGTGCCAGTGAGCAGGCGCAACAGCTTGCACGCAGTCGGCACGAACTCCCTAAGGCAGGCGTACAACAACTCGAGATACAGACAGAGCTCCGATTTTTGCCCCGCTTGCGTATGCCGCCGGCAGTGGGCGCGAGGGTGGAGACCGAGGACCGGATGCGGGGCGCGATTTGTGGATCGGGGCGTAGGCGGAGGCGGCGGGATCGGAGAAGGAGACAGGAGAAGAGGAAGTGCTCGAAGACGGAGAGGTGGAGCTCGGAGTCGACGGGCGGCGAGGAGCGGGGATGCGAACAGGCCGTAGCCGGGAGCGTCGGCGAGCGCGATGAAGCGGATGAGGGTTCGGCGGTCAGCGACAGCGAGGAGCTGGCCGCTAAACGCCAGACGGTTCGCGGTTGTAGCACCTGGCGCAAGAGCCTTCCGATCAGGAAGAGATTTTTTCAGGTAAAAAAAGTCTATTTTAGGCCGGCCGCTCGGGCAGGCCAGCGAGCAGCCGGCCGCTGCGTAGACTCGTCCTTCCAGATTATCTCTTCGAGATTTGAGATTTGCCAACTGTTTCTTCCAAGAATTCGAGAGCTCACTCATCCCACATCACTATACTAGCACCTTGAACAGTAAAACAGACATGTCCTAACATTTGGCGATACTAGTTAAACGTAAATAATGATTTGTTTACGCTAAGCACACCTTTCAGCCAAACTACCTGGCTGAAGGCACTTTTTTTTCCCTCAATTTCAAGCAAAGTTTTCTCCGCCAACCAGGCACGTCTTCTCTTGTGACTCTAGTGTAAAATGCAGAAACTGAATCAAATCAACCAACACGTATGAATCAATGCAGATGTTAGAGCTCTGCAATCAGAGTTCTTCCAATTCACACACTAAAAAGTATATGGGGTGTTTGTGACTGGCTGCAGGATAATAATGTCAATCTTCGAATCTTCAGTAGTACATTTGTCATCAATAGTACTTTCATCATTTTATAATTTACCACGTGTGTTAAATGAAGAGATTTCACGTGTATTGAATAAAGAGAGTTTGTGGCTGGTGCTCTAGGTTGTAGTGGCTGTCAAGGCAAAAAAAAATAGCAGTTAAATATGGAAATAGAGCTGTTTCGTTGATATGATATTAGTATCTCAGTGCTTAAAGATGAATAAATGGACAATCCAGTAGTCAACTTTTATTGATAAACAATCATGGTCTGGTTTTGACTTACAGATTCAATATAATTTTGTGGTATATAGAAGAATTAACACATTAACGCAACGAAAATACATAACCATCAGCATACTTTTTTTCCTTAGTGTTTTGACATGGTTTCTCTGGTGATCTATGTGCACAGTTTGATCCACTGAAGTTGAGGAACTTGGGCCAGCATTTAAGAAGATTGGCTCTGTAACTTCTGGTAGTTACTCTGGTATGAAGTTTGCTATTTTCATACCCTTGCTGCTTTTTTTAGTATCTTTTTAGATTTTTTTTCTTAGATGGAAACCTTGCAGAATAGTCAACAAAGGCACATTCCAGTATGGTACCATGATCTTGAAAAAACATTTAGTTAGTAGATATTGAGCTATGCGATTGAAGTGTCTCTTTTCAATATTTCTATATTCAACAATTATTTGGATTTATGCTGCTGCTTGGTCTAGCATTGTAGCTTCATTTTTACATGACCAGACTACCTTCTGTTTGCAAATCCAGCCAAACAATATTGTATATCTTCAGTAGTAAAAAACAAGGGTCTGTTCTGTGTCATCTTAAGAGTGTACTGAGCTAGATTATTTGAGAGCTCGAATTTTAGGATTTTTCCACGGCTGAGATGAATTATGTAAAGCTATGTTTACTTTAAAGTATATTCAGTGTTCTATCTTTTGGCCCATGTACCTCCATTTCCAAAAAAAAAATCTTTTGGCCCATGTACTAGAATAGAGAATTCTCTTAGAGAGCCTGTCAAGGTAAAAGTAACAGTTATCTTGCTTCTTAAAATATGCAAGCTTCTTTGCTTATGGTTGTTTTCCTTGCTAGTTTCTGGTTTCTTTTCCCCTTCACGGTGAAATGTCGGATAGATGGATATAGCTTCAGCTTCTTTTTGTTCATGCACCACTCTTCATTAATCATTGCTCACACATTTTTACTATTTCAGGCCATACAATGACTATAGTAGATTTCATAGAGCTGAGTGATGATAATATTATTGACGTGAGCAGCGATGAGGAGACTGTTCAACAGGATCAAATTTCAACTCAAGACCGGACGACGTTGCTTGATAAGCAGACTAGTGAAGGTAGCCAAGATGTGCCTGCTGTGTTTGTTGCAGCTAGTGAAGGAAGCCAAGAGGCTTCTAAGTGCGGACGTGCCACCGCATCGTCCATGCTTACGGAGAAAGCACCTTTTGTTGCAGCTAGTGAAGGAAGCCGAGATGTGCAGGCTGCGTTTGTTGCAGCTAGTGAAGGGAGGCAAGATGCTGCTGAGTCTGGAAATGCTTTGGAAGCTACCCCATTGCCCTTCGTTACCGAAAAAGCACCTCTTGATACGGCTATATCACCGAACTGTCATCGCTCTCCAACATCAGTCAGCATCATTCCCCAGTAAAATCAGCTCTAACCCTTTGTCATTACAGTTGTGTGTTTATCATGCGAACAATCCATTCAAGCAAGAATTGCAACAAATTCCTATTATTTGAAGTTTAACAGTGGCCTTCCTGAAAAAATGTTAACGTTGATCTGCTGCAGGCCCAACTTCCACCACTCCAAAAGCTCTCACTTCTGAAGGTGGGGACGCAGTGTCAGTGAGAGTGAAGAGGAAATATCGTAAGAAGAACTACCATACCGACACTCCTAGGAAAAGTCCTAGGCTTATACAGATTGGCACCAGTCCTGTGGAAGAGCCGGCAGCCGACCACAAGAGGTCTCGCACGATCGAGCCAGCAGAGGAATCAGTTGCCTCTACCTTCAAGGCAGGAGCTGTGAAGCCCCTCTGTACCGACATCGTAAACTAGCTGTAGTTGACTGAATGTGTTACCGTGTTGCTATAGAATTGTCTAATTTATGGAACCATCGTTGTTGCATCTGTAGTGGGTGGGGGGGGGGGGGGGGGGGCATTCAGAGCTCACGTTGTTTTTCCGTTGTATTCATCGAGAATGTAAGTTGTGGATGAACCTGAAGAAGGCATAGCAGCTGCTGTTATTTGGGGGCGTAGAAAACTTCTTCTTCTTTTTTTAGATAAAAGGCATGCGCCCGACTTTATAAATAAAGTCACCAGGCAGAGTCACATCACAGCCCCCAGAACAACACATAAGCCGAGCAGAACAGAGTTAAGAAGTGCGAGTACATGGCAACCAGCCAAACATGGCACGCAGGCCAGCAAAGAGTCCAAAAGAACCGGAAATTAAGCCATCCTCCTAGAGCGCCGCAACAAGGAAGACGCCGTAGATCTCATCTTAGATAACATGTCGTCGAAAGCCTCTAGGTCCCCTTCCTTAGACAATGATCTCCACTGATGCAAAAAGACATTGGGTTTAAATAAGCAATTCACAGGGTTAGCCAGGAAAATGTGTTCGATAGTGAACTTGTTTCTAGTAGTCCACAGCGACCAACAGATCGCTGCCCAGCCAACCCAGAATACCCTCTTAGACCGGCCAGCTAAAGTATTAACACAACGCCGCAAATCCTCAAAAGAGGATGGATGCCAATTAACATGAAGCCAAAGTCTAATGCAACTCCAGAGGAATTTAGCCAAAGAGCAATGAAAAAATATATGCTCGGTGTTTTCAAGAGCCCCACAAAGCGCACATCTATCAGAGCCCGGCCCGTTCCTCTTCCTAATTTGATCGGCCGCAGGAAGTTTTCGCCGGAAAGCTTGCCACAGGAAAAAATTTATCTTAGGAGGAATATGAGCTGGCCAGATATCCTTGAATTTAGCTGTGCGGGCACCCGAGATAAGTTTGGAGTAGGCAGATTTAACTGAGAAACGCCCCGAGGCAGTGTGAGGCCAGACCACCGAGTCATCTTCCTCCGAGAGCAAGGGGAAGCAGGCAGTAAGACGTTGCCAATCATCCAACTCCACAGGAGAAAGAGAACGCCGGAAATCAAGGACCCAGTCGTGAGCCGAGAGCTCAGAGATAGAGATCTCGGGATAAGCGCAATACGAGAACAGGGTCGGGTAGGCCACCGCAAGCGTGGTATCCCCTACCCACCAATCTAACCAAAAACGAGTGGATTTACCATTCCGAACTACAAATTTAACAAGGGATTGGAAGATCGGTCGAACTTTAATGAGCTGGCGCCAAAACTGAGAGCCACCAGAGGAGGAGGCGAACATAGGGCTCGAGGAGGGAAAGTACTTAGCTTTGAGAAGAGATAGCCAGGTGGGACGCTCCTCGAGGAACATAATCTTCCACCACCATTTTATCATGAGGCACTTGTTCATGACCAAAGTATTAATGATGCCTAGGCCCCCCATGCTCTTAGGTCTGCAAATCAGGTCCCACTTAACCATCCTATATTTGCGCTTATTATCAGAGGAGTTCTAGTAGAAAGCACCCCTATGCTTGTCAAAACCAGCGTGAATCCCTCCGGACAAGAGATAGAAGCCCATTAGAAACATCGGAAGGGAGGAGAGGCACGCATTAGAAGGGCAACCTTGCCCGCCTGGGAATTATAACGGCCTCTCCACGGCAAAACTCTATTTCCTACTTTACTCACTGTCGGGGCAAAATCATTAGCCAAGAGCTTGAGAGGGGAGATTGGTAGGCCCAGGTATTTGAGAGGATAAGACCCTAGAGAACAATTGAGAAGATGAGCCACTCTCTGAGCTTCCGTATCAGGCACCCCAGTCACAATAACTTTGCTCTTTGAAAAGTTGATTTTAAGACCCGAAAGCGCTTCGAAGCATAAGAGGAGAAATTTCAGGTTCGTGAGGCTGTCCTCATTAAGTTCAACCATAATAATGGTGTCGTCCACGTATTGAAGGTGAGTGATGCCATTGGGGATAAGGTGAGAACTAACGGGCGTAATGTGCCCGGCAGTAGCTGCTCGAGAAAGGATATGAGAGAGAGCATCCGCAACAAAATTAAAGAGCAATGGGGACGCTGGATCCCCTTGTCTAAGGCCCCTACCATTAGCAAAGAAATTACTAATCTGACCATTCACCGCCACAGCCGTGTGCCCATCCGAGACAAGCTGCATAAGACGGTGAACCACCGCTCCCTCAAAGCCCTTAGCAAGAAGAACTTGGCGAAGGAAATTCCAACTCACCGAGTCATAGGCCTTTTCGAAGTCAAGCTTAAGAACCACAGCCTTAGTGCCCTTGGTCCGCAGGTCATGGACTATCTCATGCAAGCAAAGCACCCCATCCAAAATAAATCTCCCCTTTATGAACGCAGATTGAAAAGGACTAATGACACGATGGGCGATCGGAGAAACCCTAGTTGCCAAACCCTTAGCCGGAATCTTCGCAAAGTTGTTAATTAAAGCAATGGGCCTAAACTGGGAAATCAAGTCAGCACCTTTGACCTTAGGGATGAGAGTGAGTACCGCGTAATTCAGTCTAGAGATGTCAACAGTTCCCAGCCAAAAACCTTGTGTAATAGCCTGAACTAGCGGGGTCTCCCGCGCATTTGCGCAGCTAGAGTTAATTTCTATTGCTTGCACTATAATTATATTTTGGTTGATAATTACATATGTTAAAGAAATAGGTAAAAGATTTCTCATCATGCGCCGAGGAAATTTGATTCATTTATTAATTATATTCATTTCAAAAAATCAATTGTTTTATGGTCTATTGGCCATTGGAAAAATTAGATGCCTCGAGATTATTAGGTGTCAATTTTAAATTTTCCGCCCTGTCCCTCTAAAATCATTTAGAGCTTGTTTGATTAAAAGAAATTCCCTAGTGGTTTTTAAGGATATGATTGCTTTTATGGGGTCAAATCATTGCCTCAAATCGGAAGCTCATGAGTTCTATGAACTCCTGTGGAGTGGATGTAGCCCACCTATGAGGTCGAGCGGGCTTTATTGTTTAACTGCGATGGTGGACTTGGCTAAACTCGATGGCAGCTGGCAATGTTAATTCGGCCTACCTATGGTACAGAAAATAATTTCCATGTTTTCAGTTTTTGATAATTTTGTAGATGTTTTGTTTTTGAGTTTTCACTGCTTGTTCTCTCTTAGAACTCAGAAGTGTTGGGTAATTTGCATTATTATTTGCAAGGTGGACTTCACAATTGGATAGCTGATATTTTTTCCATGAAAAATGGTATGTCATGACTTGCTAATATTTGACATCACGAATATAGCTTATAGATAGGTATATTTGATGTACTAATATATGTTTTTATTTAGTGCAAACATCTTGTAATCGCAACCCAATATTCAACGTTATTGCTTTATTTTGAGGTGAGATCAGCCCGTATGGTGGTTCGGGCTTCTCATGTCCGTGGATAAATCATGCAACTTTTTTTGCTTTAGATAAGGTGAATCCCTATTTATTTACTATGAAATTATTTTGATCCAAAGTTGATTTTCTAAAATGGCTCAAGGTGGTTGATATATTTGGTGCTGTTGTATCTAAAAAATATATAAGTTGTATGGTCCATAGCACAATTTATAGAAGTCTTAGACGAACAACTATAATTTGAATTTCAAAATTATTGATTTGCTATTGTACAAAATACACCAGAACCAAATGTAAAAGAAAAAACAAATACCTAATAACAATGAGTGAAATTAGTAATCTCAAATATGCGGATAGATTTGGCACAACATCAAGAATAGCACCATGAACGTGTCAAAGCAATTTACTCTAGCCTCTAGGGGCACAATAGTGTACTCCAAAACACAGGACTAATGGCCATGCTCGCTACAGTGACACATGGATGCCGGACACTGATCAGTTCAACGTTGTAGTTTACTTGTTTCATATGCGTACAGATGGTGTAGTCATGCGGCGAATTAGCGCCAGCTGATATTGTTACATATGTCTTTTTGGGAAATTGATACACTGAACCAAGCTTTATTTCATATGCGTACATATGTCTTCTTTACGTTTGAAGTATAGTAATATATATAAAGGTTTCCTGCAAAAAAAAACTGTAAATATATATATTTAGAACGTACGAAAACTTACAAATGTCATGCACCACCATAGTGTCTTCTAACATATATAAACAATGGATGCATCTTGAGGCTCCAAAAATGTAGAAGACTAAAAGTTACTACATCTTCTATATGTTAATACGAAAAACAAACCTGAACAATTTCAATTTTGGAGCAGATACTTTCAAAGTAATTCAATTAAGAAAGACCTCAAGCACTTCATACAATGCATAGCCAACAACAATGTAGAGAATGATGCAGATCATGTCAAAACCCTATCTTTTCTAGACCTGCCGTTAGTAATCAAGGTGATCTGGATGGGTTCCGTACGAAATTGGATGGATTGAGGAACAAATCATGTAAGTTGTGTTTTTGTTTACTGGCCTGTTGAGTTCGGAAATTAGTGGCCTTGGATGAACTCAAACCATATCCATGATAGCGGAGCACTTAGTTACCAGTCTGCTATAGCAATTAGCCTTAAAGAAACTCTGGAGTGCAGGCTGCAACACACATACATGTAAGTTGAGAAGATTTTAAAGGTTGGGGAATTAGCAGTTCATGATCAGAGTGTACACTGTAATCGGATAGATTGCAGCAACGAAAAAATTCTAGACAGAGCAAAGAGATGAATCGGAGGAGGATGGAATGCGTGGTAATCCAGCAGTGATGGAGCTACGGACAAAAGATGGACGGGCCAAGCTAAAGAACACACAAAAAAGTATTTAATTCTGAATCAATTCCTTGGTGACTGGCCTTGACCGTAGCTACATATATACAATACAATGAGTAAACCACAAATGCTACTGAATTGGTGATGAGATGAAAAAGTGAAGACCTAGTAAGTGAAAAATTAAGGGAGGAAAAACCGGAACGATTCAAAAAATAGATGGCGTCTGCGAGGTGAATTCACAGAAGGACCTCTTTTACCTTTTGCCTGGTCTGGAGAAGTGGAGCTAGTGCGGCTGGGTCGCTGCTGCTAGCTGCTAGCTGCATGCAGTGGCACGTCCTAGGTGGGTCGGCCGACTTGTCGTGCTGCTGTCCGGGTGTGGCAGTGGCTGATGTGTGCCGGTGGCCGATGGCGACGGCCGACGGCTGCTGCGTGCGGATCAGCCGTGGAGCGGCAGCTGCTGCTTGTGGTCGCGCTCATGTCCAGCTGTATTTTATACCTTTTTCTCTTCCAGCCTTGGTCCAGGTCAGCCCTCACGTAGCTACGGGGACGACTGGTGCGGGAGAGACAAAGGCGTCCGAGAGAGAAAGAGAGACCATGTCGTGGTGTTTGCCGATAGGAAACCTCCTATTGGGAGGCCGTGAGAAAATTGCAGCTGCCTGATTCCAACAACCGGCTGTAGTTGTCCTAATAGGATAGGACATTGCCAATCACTTTTCCTTATTTGCTTACGATCTGAACGTACGTGTCATGTCATCTGTACACAACTATGTTTGTACGTGACAGGTTCAATTGCTTCTACATACCAATTTTTGTATGTAACGTTTATATCTTTAATCTCGGCCCTTGGTATCTAAAAATTAATGGTCAAGATAATCTAATCTGTGTGGATGAACATAATGGCTTGTTTGCCTATTGTCTTAATTATATAATAGATAATAGATGAGGCCTTTTAACTGAGGCCAGAATTGCCGAAAGAAAGGAATGGAGAATCCGTCAGGCCCGTAAGCCGCATTAGAGTTGGCAGATCGAATCGCTTCAAAAATCTCCTCTTCAGAAGGGGGAATCATCAGACTCTCGTTTTCAGAACTCGACACCTGTTCGAGGGGAGACCAAAAGGACGGCGCCAACCTAAAACCCAACTCAGGTTTAGCAGATAGGAGGTTAGAAAAGAAGTGGACCACGTGCCGCATAATCACAGACTGATCAGAGACCCTGACACCCTCGATAAGGAGACTATCAATCAGGCATCTCCGACGTCTACCGTTTGCAATGGCAAAGAAATAGGCCGTGGGCGAGTCACCCTTTAAGGTCCAGTTAATAGTGCCTCTTTGCTTCCAATATACTTCCTCCTGGCGATGAATACCCAAAAGAGCCTCTTCAAGACCGTACCGGATCTGCCATTCGGCCGCGGAGAGGCCTGGATTATCCGCACGAGCATCAAGCACCTCAATTTGAGCAGCCAGCCTAGCTTTGTCCCGCCTTGACTCAGCATAATGGTTTTTAGACCAACCTCTAAGGAATCTACGAAGAAAATAGGAGCATTGATGCCAGTCGTCCATCGGGCCAAAAGATCGGCGGTTAGAAGACAGGAAAACCGAAATCTTTTGCGCAATCAAGTCGGCGAAACCCTCCACTTGGAGCCACGAAGCATCGAACTGAAACCTCGGGAAGGCAACCGAGCGAGTACCATCATCAAGAATCAGGGGGGAGTGATCAGATCCCACTATAGCTAGGGCTCTGAGGCTGACATGGGGAAACAGCGAGTCCCAACTAGGACACACGAAAACCCGATCAAGGACAGAACGTATGGGAGAGGTTTGGCGATTCGTCCAGGTGAAACGGGCCCCAACCCTAGGGATTTCGCGGATAGCCGTGTCCCTAATGAAAGCATTGAAAGCATCGGCCAGTGGCCAAGAAAAATTAGAGGAACTCTTATCCGACGGGTATCGCATCAAGTTGAAATCGCCCCCAATCAAGAGTGGCAGCTGACAGGAATCAATTTTATTACTAAGTTCATCCAGAAAGATATAAGACATAGAATGATCAGCCGGACCATAAACCACCATGATTTCAAGTAAAGAATTAAGGGATCGATGAGAGACCACCGTGCTAGCCCAAAAAATGCCATGATCAAAAGCGGCAAAATCAAAAACATCTTTTTTGGTGCCAAGAAGAAGACCACCCGAGTGACCATTAGGGGCCACAAAATTCCAATTGAATCTATCTATCCCAGCAACGGCCGAGAGTTCACTAGGGGAGAAGGAGGGCTTGAGAGTCTCGACAAGGCCAATAAAATCAACATTTTCAGAACGAACCAAGTCTTTAAGCTGGTCCCTGCACCCCCTAGCGCCGAAACCTCTTATCTTCCAAAATAGGGCCTTCATCTGAAGGAAAGGTTTTTGATTCTAAGACTCGACCTGCTCGGAGCCTTGCAGGATTTAGCACGTTTCCCAGCCCCGCGTTTAGATACAGCCGGGGAAGCCTGACTCCTGTCATCTCCCCCCTCATCCCCACCGGCCACAACCAGTGGGGCACTCGGTCCCACCATAGCCTCCTTGGCTTTTGCAATGTCAGCCTGAGCTAATTCATTAGCCCTAATAACACCAAGTAGAAAAGAGGGGGAGCCCAAACTAGCGTCTAAGCAAATGCCCACGTCATCTAATATACTAAGCAAATGTTCATCAGAATGAGACGGCAGCACTAAACGAACAGGAGAATGAACATTGGGGAGAGAGGAGGAGGGGTCTAGGCGTGAACCTAAAGGAGGCAGATCCCGAGCCGCAGTGCGCCGAGCAGCCCGATCAGCCACCCTCTCTCCGCTGTTGGGGACGCGGCCACTTTTACGAGCCGTGGAAGCGGGCGAACGCACTGGCACAGGGCGAACACGGCGGGGAGACTCCGCAGCAGAAGACGGGCCCGAGGCCGTACCCAAGTCAGCATCGAGCCTGCGACAGAGCCCAGCCGCAGACTGCCTTGAATCACCAGACGCCCTGCTCTTAGCAGAGTTGCCATGCTGGACCCAATCTGAGATGTAACCGAACAAAAATAGACTGAAATGTACGACAGCTCTGCCTTGTGAAATTTGCGGAAAAAGTGAGACAGAAGGCTGAAGCTGTAGTTTAGCTCTGTTCAAAGATGAATGTACATTCAGCTGTGAAGTCTATACAGCATCAGTAGTGCTACGTATAAATGCTTGGCTTGATGTGGTTCTGATAAAAGATGATAGTGCGCTAGGATTTATTTGAATCAATATAAAGTTCTTTTAGAACTATCAAATCCAGGTTGCTCAGAAGAAGAAGAAATCACACAAGATTTGATGCTAACTATGAAGAGAAAAGTGCAGACATGCCATGGCCAGCTAGATATGCATGTAACAGATGTGCAAAACACACAAAGATAGCAGCAAGAGTTAGTGAGGGTGCAGAACTTTCTTAAGAAGATTTTCTTCTAGTTAACTCTAAGGGCGTGTTTGGTTGCCGTAGCCAACAATAGCTGTATTGCATAGCCTTCTCAACTCAGCCTGGCTATGCAAATGCAGCCTCAAATGCACCATCTGCATGTTGTTTGGTTGACTGCATGCCCTCTTGCCTGCATGGGCAGAACCACACTGCCTGATGTTTGGTTGCCTGCATGTTAGTGGACAAACCCAAGGCATGGTGTTTGGTTGTATGCAACGCCTGGTGTGTGGTAATCTCTTTGGCTAGTTGGTGAGGTTACCAGCACACTTCGGCACAACCATGTACCACACATCATAAGCAGAGCAGAGTACAAACAGAGGATCAACTACTTAAGAGCATATTTCAGATAAGCAGTACCACACTTCATAACAGTTCTAGGCATAAACCATAAACATAAACAGTTCAAAGCAGACTCGATAGTACTTAGGGAGGCCCCGACCCTACTCCTTGGCGGCGAAGGCTTCGTCGTGCTTCCCGCACTTGTTGACGACCTCAATGCCATCGTCGTCGGAGATGATGACCTTGAGGGTGTCGGGAGTGAGGAGCTTGAACGTCACCATGTAGCCGATCTTGATCTGATGAATGACTGCGTAGGTGGCCCAACCCTGATCCAGGGTCACCCTGCCGTTCATCAGCTTCACCCAAGAGCAGTCGGTGTTGTTCCTGAGCTTGAACTCCGTCGGCACCACGACGAAGTGCTTGGTGAAGTCCAGGGGGCATGGGGATGCACTCAAGCTTCGGTGCAAGGATGACCTTGTAGAAGTGAGTTGGGCCATCCTCCTGATGGTAGTGGTCGTAGTTCCGGCGCTTGTTGCTGGGGGGCTCCTCCATGCCCTCGTCGTCGCCACCCTCGGGGGTCTTCGGGTCTTCCTCGGCGGTGGGCGGCAGCACAACCTCGCCGGGCATTAGGTGAAGGGGCTGCTTGCCCTTGTTGTCAACGGCCGAGAGCACCTCTGTGCCCATCTCATTGCTCTCCTCGATCTGCACACAATTCATGGAGTCAGGCACAGCACAGAGTTCATGGCTTATTGAAGAGCATGTAGTTAAAACGGCATGACTGTCACTCTTCTCCTCCTCACCATCGCCCCTATATTTACTCACCCTGCCGACCACTACTTACCCACCCCCTCTCTTCTCTCACTGTCAACCTTCCTCCTCCCCATCGCCATGAGCTCTAGCTCCAGCTCCAACGCCAACCCCTTCCCTTGGGGTATTGGCTGGAGGGCCTTCTTCCTCAGGTGGTCGGCTGGTGACCGCACCAAGTTCGAGAACACCATGGAGGTGTGCTCGAACTTCGGCTCCATGCCTGACATGCAGAAGGAATCTAATGCAGTGCTCATGAAGGCCACTGCACAAGAGCTGAAGACGCTGATTCCTAACCCAGCGAAGGGCGCGATGGCAGTTGACATCATTCGCTGGGCCATGAATCAGGCCGTCTCCGACGATGCTAAACAGAGGAAGAAGTGGAGCAAGTACAAGAACTACTGGGCTCCTAATGACCGCCGTGCCGCGGTGTACTGGGAGACGACAATCGCGTCGCCGGCAGTCAGCGGTGGGGAGCCTAAGGAGGAGGAAGAACCGGTGCAGATGCCAGCGAGGGCGTTGGAGCCAGGCCGTCCTACCTGGCAGATCGACCTCGACTCCACCGAGGACGACGACGACGACCCGCCGGCCCGCACGACGATGAAGAAGAAGATGAAGGCCAGCGGCTCGACACGCCGCTCCGCACGCCGGTGACGGACGCCGCGGTGAGCCGGTGTCCATTGTGTACCCCCAATCCCCCTTCTGCATCCACATCTACCTCTATTCCGATCTTGCATGAACTAGTTTGAAGTACTATGAACTCGTATGAACTCGTATGAACTAGTATGAACTACCTCTACATGCTTATCTACCTCTATTCCCCATTCCCCCCACCGTGGATCGAATCTATTGCCGGATCGAACGGGAAAAAGTTTTGCATGTCGAATAGAGAGAAGGGCTTACCGCCATTGCCGCGGGCCAAGTGATGATCCGCTCGCCGGTGATGGAGTCCGGTGGTCTTCTTGCTCTGCTCCAATCCGCCGCCGCCGGTGAGAGTTGGGAGAGTGGAGGGAAGTGGGGAGAGGGAGCGGTGAGGGGCGGTGAGGCTAATAACTGCCGGCGCTTCGGGAAGCAACGCGGCTTCTCGAGCGTGGCCACGCGCGTGCAGCCGCCGCTGCCCACGTGCACCGCTCGGGTCTGGCCCTGGAGAAACAGCCGATTCGTGTGTTCCCAGAGAGCCAGGCCCAGGATTGCTTTAAGATTCGTGCCATGCGGGCCGAACAGTGAAAGCAGGCAACCAATCGGCCCGTTTTCGTCCCGCGCGAGTCAGGCCGGCCTCATGCAGGCTACCAAACACGCCCTAAGTGGACGGTAGGGTGATATTTTGAAATAAAATATACTCCCTCTATCCCAAACACTTATTTTGGGATGGAGGGAATATGTTTTTGTGAGGTAGCCATGAGAGAGGCTGACAATGCAGGAACTGACTCTTTACACTGTTGCGATTGCTTGGTTAACTCCTTTCAACTTCGTGGCTTTGACATTTAGAAAACAAAAGTTTGATTGTATAATGCGTGAAAGTCACATACTACTTGATTTGTTTCCGAAAAAGCTTGCACGAGAAACTTGCAGCTTGAAAAATCAATGTTATGTTATAATATTGCAAGTGGAACATTTAGGAGGGTGAGGCTAGGTCACAGTCAAGACTTTTTTTTGTGTGAAGATCAGTCGACTAAGACTTAACCAAGTCTCAATCAAGAAACAAATCATGTAAGAAAGATTAAAGAAAAAACAAAAAAATGTACGAATCTTGATGTAAGATCTCAGGAATATAGCATCGATTGAGATAGCCGACTGAGATTTAGCAAGACTGTTTGGACTATATAAGGAAAAACAACAATCTAAGAGCATCTACGGCTGGGCTCCTCAACTGTCAAATTAACCAAGTCCACCAAATCAACATCCTCTCGCATCTGAACCGTCCTAGATGTCATTGGTTACCATGCCCCCCATCCTTAGCGGAGTCTGTGGGGTACCGTCCATGAGGTTGAGCTACAAGGCATAGAACGTCGCCCAGAGGGAGCGGCGTGCCTGTCAGCACAAGCGGGAAGCGGCGGCAAAGGGAGTTGCGGGCAAGGAGGTGGTGAGCATTGACGTGGATGTGTCCCCTCCACCTTCGCCGACAGCCCCGCGTGACCGACCTACCACCGACAAGGAAGCCGCCAATTGCCCCGCCCACGACCGACAACGATATGACATCGGAACGGGGGATTCCGAACGGCTGGTCACAACCGGAAGTGCCGGAGACGGTGTGTGACTCGCCGCAACTCCAATGGATGTGGACAAGCACGGGCAACGCTGGCATCCGGTCTGCCCAGGTCTTATTTGACGAAATCGTACCAGGACACGATAGATTTTTTGCTTCTTTCGTATTTCGTTATGCCACTAGATCAAGTTGTTGCATTTGCCATTAGTTTATTTGGCATCATGATCATTTTAGGACAATTTCATGAAGAATATGATCAGTGAGGCTCAAGAGCCTACGAAATATGACTTGGGGATCCCAGTTGTACTACGTATGATGTTGGGGGGACATCAGGCACTACCAAAAAAAGCTAGCAATACAAAGGCAAGAGGTCCAGCATTCTCAACCTATATGGTCTACTTTGTGCGAAAGTTGGAGTGGTGCCATTTTCACCATGTTTTTGTACTTGCTTCACAAAAAATCTTTTTTGGCACGCACATCAAAAATGGAAAATGATTTTATATAAGAAAGGTTGGAAACTCTACTTGGCAACATTGTTTGGAATATCAAAACGCACGAATGTGCCCAATTTGGGCAAATTATAAAAACTATGTAAAGGATATGGTCATCACCTTTGGTCATTTTGCTTGAAGGCCATGAATGTTCATACATGATAACCCTTTTGTGATGTTTTTTTCTTTTCATATTGCAAGTTTGGTATTTTGCTTGCAACTGGCACACATAAAAGGGTTGTATGCGAAAGGATTGAATTTTTCTTCATTTCTTTCATTTTCTGCAAAACAGGATCAAGATGGTCGGCATGGCTATTCATAGCAAGGGGTTGAATCTTTTTTCATGAATAGTTAAGTTGCATATCATTTCATTGATAGAAAGAAAGCAAGAGATACAAGCGAGTATATGCAAACCTTGTACATAGAAAGGCGAGGATGGCTGTACAACGAGCAGAGAGAGGGGGGGAGCCCTCAGCCCCAAGAAAAAAGTAGACATTTTTTTGATGGGTTAAAAAACCCTATGGTTTAGCCCTTTCGTTCCGGACAAAGCCCATGGGTTTGCCTCGTCTGGATTAGGTGATTAGCGGAGGGACGGGCATTGTCAAACACACAACCCTGGAGCAGTCCCACCAGCCGAAGAAGCTCTCATCACCAGAAGGGATGTTCATGGTTAGCCTGCAGGCAGCGAGCATGTTGTGATAGACCACACGCGAGAAGGAGCAACCAACTAGAAGGGGCTGAATCTTTCAAAACTCTCGGTGGTTCTTCCATATAATGATTACTCGTGTATCTAAAAATGATTTTGTGCATTTCAGGACCAAGCTATCACACACTCGGGAAATTGGCATAAAGTCATTAAATGTGCAAAATTAAGTAGCTAGAATCTAGAAAATTCATCAAACTTGGGAATTATACATCAAATATGGTCTACTTTTTGTGAAAATTCTAGTGTTGCCATTTTTCATCATGTTTGTACTTGCTTCACAAAAAAAATTGGTACTTAGAAAATGGAAAATGATTATTGTACAAAAAGTTGGAAGCTCGCCAACGTTGTTTGGAATGGCAGGATGAATCTATGTGCAAAATTTGGGCACATTATAATAAACTATGCAATAAAATGGAAAATAAAAAATAAAATTTTCTATCATTGTCATGTGTCCTTGTTTTGAGTGTCGGCAAAAAAAAAATATTGCCGTCGGTCTGACCTTAGACTGTCGGCAAAGAGAGCCGTGACTTCTCATATTTGTCGATGGAGGACGTCGGGGACACGCGTCCAGGGTCTATGTCGAGCGTTTTTCTTTGTCATGAGTTTGTCCAACCTTTGCCGACTCCTTTGCTTTGCCGTTAGTCTTTTTGCTACTCTAATGAGAGCGGGAGTATGACGACCGTGGGAAAAAGTTTCTTAGGGCATCTCCAAGGGAGACCCTCAAAGCTCCGGTATATGTCCGGGTTGTGGTGTCCGATCCGTTTGTGGCAACTTTTGTCATCCAATAGGGACCCTATCGGTCTGCAAAGTAGTCTGGAGTCTGGATGTCCCTTTTCTGTCAAAACTGAGACAACCCATGTGGGGGGGGGGGGCTATACCTATTGGGAAACGTAGCATACAATTTCAAAAAAATTCCTACGCTCACGCAAGATCTATCTAGGAGATGCATAGCAACGAGAGGGGGAGAGTGTGTCTACGTACCCTCGTAGACCAAAAGCGGAAGCATTTGACAACGCGGTTGATGTAGTCGAACTTCTTCTTGTTCCGACCGATCAAGCACCGAACGTACGACACCTCCGAGTTCTGCACATGTTCAGCTCGATGACGTCCCTTAAAATCTTGATCCAACAAAGTGTCGAGGGAGAGTTTCGTCAGCACGACGGTGTGGTGACGGTGATGGTGAAGTGATCCACGCAGGGCTTCGCCTAAGCACTACGTGAATATGACCAGAGGCGTAAACTGTGGAGGGGGGCGCCGCACACGGCTAACAACTGTTGATGTGTGTTCTAGCGGTGTCCCCCTTCATATATATAGGTTGGAGAGGAGGAGAGGTAGCCAAGGGGGCGCCCCAAGTAGGAGGAATCTGTTGGGGAACACAGTATTTCAAAAAAATTACCTACGATCATGCAAGATCTATCTAGGAGATGCATAGCAACGAGCGGGGAGATTGTGTCGACGTACCCTCGTAGACCGAAAGCGGTAGCGTTTAGTAACGCGGTTCGTGTAGTCGAATGTCTTCGCGATCCAACCGATCCAAGTACCGAACGTATGGCACCTCCGCGATCAGCACACGTTCAACTCGATGACGTCCCTCGAACTCTTGATCCAGTTGAGGTTGAGGGAGAGTTCCGTCAGCACGACGGCATGGCGACAGTGATGATGAAGATACTGGCGCAGGGCTTCGCCTAAGCACTATGACGATATGACCGAGGTGTGTAACTGTGGAGGGGGCCACCACGCACGGCTAAGAGAAGGCTTGGTGTGCCTTTGGGGTGCCCCCCTCCCACGTATATAAAGGAGGGGGGAGGAGGAGGCCGGCCCAAGAGGGGGCGCGCCAAGGGGGAGTCCTACTTGGACTCCTAGTCCAAGTAGGATTGGCCCCCCCTCCTTCCTTTCACCGGAGAGGGAAAAGGGGAAGGGAGAGAGAAGGAGAAGGAAAGAGGGGGGCCGGCCCCCTCCCCCAGTCCAATTCGGTTTGGGAAAAGGGGGGCGTGCCCCTCTCAGTGGCCTCTCTCCTCTCCTCCAATAAGACCCAATAGGCCCAATACTTCTCCCGAGGGGTTCCGGTAACCTCCCGGTACTCCGGAAAAATGCCCGAATCACTCAGAACCATTCCGATGTCCGAATGCAACCTTAGAATATATGAATCTTTACCTCTCGACCATTTAGAGACTCCTCGTCATGTCTGTGATCTCATCCGGGACTCCGAACAAACTTCGGTCATCAAATCACATAATTCATAATACAAATCGTCATCGAACGTTAAGCGTGCGAACCCTACGGGTTCGAGAACTATGTAGACATGACCGAGACACATCTCTGGTCAATAACCAATAGCGGAACCTGGATGCTCATATTGGCTCCTACATATTCTACGAAGATCTTTATCGGTCAAACCGCAAAACAACATATGTTGTTCCCTTTGTCATCGGTATGTTACTTGCCCGAGATTCAATCGTCGGTATGCATTACTCGTTCCGTAAGTCTCTTTACTCGTTCCGTAATGCATCATCCCGCAACTAACTCATTAGTCACATTGCTTGCAAGGCTTATAGTGGTGTGCATTACCGAGAGGGCCCAGAGATACCTCTCCGATACTCGGAGTGACAAATCCTAATCTCGATCTATGCCAACCCAACAAACACCTTCAGAGACACCTGTAGAGCATCTTTATAATCACCTAGTTATGTTGTGATGTTTGATAGCACACAAGGTCTTCCTCCGGTATTTGGGAGTTGCATAATCTCATAGTCAGAGGAACATGTATAAGTCATGAAGAAAGCAATAGCAATAAAACTAAACGATCATTATGCTAAGCTAACAGATGGGTCTTGTCCATCACATCATTCTCCTAATGATGTGATCCCGTTCATCAAATGACAACATATGTCTATCGTCATGAAACTTAACCATCTTTGATTAACGAGCTAGTCAAGTAGAGGCATACTAGGGATACTTTGTTTTGTCTATGTATTCACACATGTATCAAGTTTCCGTTTAATACAATTCTAGCATGAATAATAAAGATTTATCATGATATAAGGAAATATAAATAACATCTTTATTATTGCCTCTAGGGCATACTTCCTCCAGTCTCCCACTTGCACTAGAGTTAATAATCTAGTTCACATCGTCATGCACTGGTGCGCATCGGTCCTAAACAAACGGTGTTTTACCGCTTTTCGCGACGGCATTTGGAACCGTCGCCAAGTGAGTGTGGGCGATAGGGGTTCCTTCTCACACGACCCAGAAACCGTCGGGGATATGCCCTCCTGGCACACACGTTCGGCAAAATGAGGTCGTGTGCGACCGGCAAGCGCTCAAATACAGAAATACGTACAGTAGAGCTAAAAAAATACAATTATATGGCAAAATTGTTTCCGGTCGCAAGTACATCCCACACAGTCAGTCCCCGCTAAACGTTTTCGTTCGTATGCACATCCCTCATGCTCACTCCAAGGAAAACGTTTCCGTTCACAGGTTCATCACACACAATTTTTCCCATTAAATCGTTTGCGTTATTGAATGTATCACACACGGTCCGTAGAAGAAACTGTGTGGCAAAGGCTGTTCATCACACACAATTTTTATGTGGTAAACGTTTGCGCAAGGTGGCCTAACACAAACAGTTTTCAAGAGAAAGTCGTGTGTGATTGTTCATTGATCCAACACGGTTTATTTCTAGAAACTGTGTGCGTTGCCTGAGGTCATCGCCCACGGTATTTTTTTCAACAACCGTTTGCAATAGCAAAACCCAATTAGCAGGCAAATTTGCCATTAGCAGGCTAATTATTCGATTATTCATAATCCATTTATTAATCTAATTGACATTTCATATTAAGCACACAATATATTTCATTTCCATATTAAGGAAGCAGAATTTCATAATTGAAATACATCAGAGTACAGCATGATATAGCTTCAGCACTCAGCTACCCCATTACACAACTGCACCAGCAGCAAGTTCCACATGCAACATGTAGAACCTTTCGAAATTAGCATCATAGACTGTATATAGACAGATGCATCTCATCTGGAAAACTGCTGAAGCGGAAGGCGAATATTGAGCCTTCATTCATGTTGAAGGTCTTTGCAACTTTAGGCCAGTGCCTGTGGATGATTGACCGTCCGTCCTTCGTCCTGTTCAGGAACACTTCAATATTGAATCGTGGGTGTTGTATGAAAACCTTCCTCGCCTCCTGACCATAGAGGTGGTTTGAGAGGTAATCATCAGTGAACTGCTTTGGAAAGGCCTGAAAACAAGGATGTGCATAAATATCTTCTCTATATTGGAAATGGGGCAAATGAATAAAAAAAGGCAAGGTATAATAGTTAGGACCATCTTGTAGTGAACTGATGTCTTCTTCATTGTGCAGACAAAGATCTTGTTGTTTTTTGTCGCTAATTTCTTTATCCTAACAATCTTTCTGAGTTTCTTGATTTGATTGATATTCATGGACAACTCATTTCCCCATATGCAAAAAGGGCCGAACAGTGGGTCAAAACCTCTGAAAGCAGGACCTACATGTGCAAGACCAAATTGTTAAAAACCAAAATATTAGAATGGTTTCTGTAATTGCACAATAATGTGCTATTAGACAACGGACCATGCACGTGCTAACCTTGGTTGTAAACCTCAGTGTTTCCCATTGTTTCCCTGCAACACATATAAGGTAGTTAGTCATCAGGTTAAGTAAGGGTTCGCATGCTATCAGTAAAATATGTTGATGAAAAATAAGCACATTGCAGATTCATCAGATTAACTGAAGCCACACGAAAAACCCATTTACCCAAACCAAGCATGATTAAGAACTAGGAAATATAGCACTTGTATATGTTTCTCATGTATTAAGTGCAGCCAAATTCGATTTATTCCTCACGTGCACAACAATACAAAATTCTACCCATGACAATTGGACATCGCAATGCAGAATTGAACCAAGCAGTTAACTAAACACCACAACAAATGAACCAAACATTAACTGAGCACCACATTGCACAATATAACATACTCCTAATAGAAGATCAGAGAGTTAACCAAACAGTTAACTACAGCCAATTGTAGCAATTGTATTTGTTTCTCATGTATTTACTACCGCCAAATTCAATTTATTCCTCACATGGTATATAATAACAGAATGCACCCACAATTTTGTAAAGATAAATTCGATTTATTTCTCACATGGAAGACAATACAAAATTGCAGCCTGAAGAATTGAACATCACATTTGCAGAATTGAACCAAACAGTTAACTGAAGACGACAAGTAAATAACAAAATAGTTAATAAGTGAGCACCACACTGCACGACATATAGAACATATACACTAGAGCAACAGATTGCATGGTGAAATTAGATAGCACAATTCACTAGAATTTGTGAAGGAAAGGCAGGAGCAGCACACGCAATGAGTAAACCGAGCATGCTTAACCGGCGTAGCTAGCAATTGGCAAGGTGCTCCTTCAAGATCTGGGGGTCGGCACGAATGGCAGCCATCGCGACCTCATCCACGCATGCGGCCGTGATTTCCTTCTCCGCTGCCAAATGCTCCTTGAGGTCCTGGCTATACTGCATGCACCATGGCTTAGGCCGGCCCTTTTTTGGTGGAGGGGTCAATGATTTGGGTAGAAGGTGTCGCACTCGCGCCGGCGGTCGGGGCATGTGGGATGTGGAAGGAGGAGGAGGATGTGGGTCGGGTGTGGATTACCTGCCTGGATAGAGGAGGCCGAGCAACGTGAAGGAGGGTCGCCGGCGAGGAGGCGGCGGCGCTGCAAGCAAGGAGTGAAGGTTTCAACTTGGAAAGGAAGGCGGAAAGAGGGGAAATGTGGCTTTTGGTAAGGGGGAGGGGGTGGGGAGGTAGATATTTCTGCGGAAGCCGAAAATTTGGAATCGCTTCAGCCAAAAAACTGGCGCGCAAAGTGTCATTAGACACGGTCCCTTATTCAGAACTGTGTACGATATGTGGACATCACAAACGATTCAGATAGCTTAACCCGTGTGTGATGAGTTTGAACATCAAAAGTTTTGGTTCGAATTTCCATGGTTACAGTGGTCATCCACATCATTGCATAATTTGGGTACACAAAGGAGACTACAACACACCCACACTTCTTAATCGAGCAAGTTCAGCAATTAAACAGAGCTAGCTGACCTAAATATTACTCTAACAAATTAAAGACCGGCGCTCTTAATTAAACAAAACAAAGAGTACTACTACGGCTGGTGCTAGTCGATCTCCGCCGCCGCCTCCATGTCCAGCTCGCGCCCGACGGTCTCCTGGGGAAGGGGCTCCATGGCATCCATCGCACCATACTCGGCAAGCATCTCGCCATCCGCGTCTGCCATCTCTTTGGAAAATGCCGCCACGAGCTGGGCGTGGGCGGGCGCGATCTGGGCTTGGACGGGCTCCGTCGTCGCAAGGTATGCGGCGGAGGAACGGACGGCTGCTCGAACGCTCTCGGCGATTGCCAGCTCTTCGGCCGTGGGTTGCCGACCGTTGTCGGAGAAGCTTCGTTCGATTTGTGCGGTGACCGCCAGGAGCTGGGCGTGGGCGGCCTCGACATGGTCATGGGCGGCCTCCATCAGGGCTAAGGCCGCCGCTGCGGAATGGACAGCTGTTGTGCCGCTCTCACCTATTGCTATCCCCGAGGCAGATGTCGCTGCCGCCACCTGAGAAGCAACAACGGCCATTTGGGCTGCCTTTGCTGCCCGGTCAAAAATTGCGGCCGCGCTCATGCACCTTGTTAGCACGCGCATGGAGGCTGCAGCCACGCTCTCGCCGGAGTGGGCCACCGAAGTTGCCCTCACGATGCGGGTCCACGTGCCCATCTTTCACCGGCGATGATTGAAAAGTAAAATGATATTTGAGAGTGAGCTAGTGTGCTTGAGACACCGGCTGTGGACTGGAGCCGACGCACCTTCTCGCGTAAGCCATAGGCGTACTATACACCGACGGTGCTCCAAGATATTTTGTACTACATCTGACATGGTTGCTGATAATAAACTGTGTGCGATCTACTTGATTTTTCATCTTGATTTGAATTACATAATGGGGTCACAGCGGCAATGGACGGTGTTTGAATTGCTGGACCTTTTATCTGGAGTGAACATGCAACTATATGTGTGTCGTAAAATAATTGGAACTATTCAGAGTTCGTTTGAACATTTTATACATTAAATTGGTTTTCTAGCCATTTCAGGTGAACAATTCAAATTTGAACTACATGAACATGCTCCAGTGCATATAAATTGGTTGAAAAATCAAATCTGTGTCCTTGGGTGCATGCTTAGGTCCCATGCAGGAAATGTGAATGAATTTCAAATACCAGGGCATCGTTGATTGCCGGCAAAACATTGAGATGCCTGGTTTTTAAATTCTAGTAAATCCAAAACTCTTCTGAAATTCATAAAACTTGGCATGCTATCATGGAGCGGCATCAACATGCAGTGGTACAAATTTTGTCCCATTTGGGGAAGGTTTGGGTATATGCTTCTCACAAACCGGAGCTTCTCACAACAAGCATGATGGTTTTCGGTAGGGAACGTCCCACCTTTGGGGACGAAACGATATCCATTGCCTCTTATTGATTTTAAAAAAAAATTCTCGTGTCAACATAGAACAATAGGAGTGTTGTGTGAATTTTTGTGATTTTTCAGGGTTCGTTTGGACATTTTTATGCATTAACTGAGTTTTCAATGCATTTATGTGCATAATTCAAATTTGAACTACATGCACATGCTCCTGTGCATATAAATTGGTTGAAAAATCAAATATGTGTCCTTGGGTGCATGCTTAGGTCCCATGCAAGAAATGGGAATGAATTTCAATCACCAGGGCACCGTTGATTGCCGGCAAAACATTGAGATGCCTAGTTTTTAAATTCTAGTAAATCCGAAATTCTGTTAACTATTCACGTGACGCCATGTGTCTTGGTTTTAATGGTTGTAGGAGGTGCCGTGCGGACAGCTGCTTGACCTTGACTGAACGGGAGGCGTGCGAGCGCCGTCCGGCGCGCAGGCTGGCCGAGAGGCGTGCAAGCTGTCCTCGAGTGCGCAAGCTCACCGGGAAGCGTGCGAGCTGTATGCTGCGTAGGCTCACTGGGAAGCGAGCCCTTTTATTTCCATGGCCGCCCACCTTGCTCGCATCCTCTCCATTAATGGCGCCCAAGCCGCAGTTTAATTCGCTTTTTAAATATAAAACACTCATCACAAACGTTTTAGTTAGAACACCCGTATGCAAACCGATAGCTTCCCCGGGAATCCAAGAGAAAATGTGCCGAGCAGGATTTCTGCAGCTCTTGATCGCAAACGTTTTACATAGAACACCCGTATGCAAAATGAGAGCAGCGCAGGATTTGTGCATCCCTTCAACGCAAACGGATGTTTTGGATGACCCGTGTGCAACCACGTACAAACAATTTGGTAAGATTTGTCAATCCTTGTAACACTGCGATTTGTCAAAATATGAAGCTAAAAATCACTAGCAGTATCTAATTTTTGCAACTAAAATTCAGTAATTAAGCATAGATTTCATTCATAGATTAAGCAGTCGTTCTTAATTTATACAAACAGTTCAACTCGACAGCTGAACCGACCAAACTTTTCCCCAATTGTTGCCAACCACGTACTGAAATAGCTAGTTCAACTATATATACTAGCTAATTTTAAGTACGTTGTACAGTTCCACCACATCTATAGTCAGATGAACTGAACAAAATAGCCCCTAAATACTACTACTACTGCGGAGGGGCTTTGTACTACTTCCGGCTGCCTCTCCTCTGCCGAGCGCGCTCAGTAAGAGGCGAAGGAGGAGGAGCCTACCGACGAGCTGGGCAAGCGCAATGCGGTGCCTGCCGCTAATGCAGCTTCAGCGACGCTCGCCTCAAACGCCCTCTGCCGCTCCAGATGACCCCTCTCGAAGCGGTGGCTCTCCTCGTAGATCTCTTGATTCCTCGCCTCTGAGGCGGCGTGTGCCGCGGCCACTGCGGTGGTCAGGCTCTTTGCATGCTTGACGAGGCGCTCCTCCTCCTCCCGCAGGAACTCGGTGTAGCGCGCAAGGTCGCTGTCGCACGTGTGGGCATCCACCTCCGCCTCCCACCATCGGGCGGTGGTGGCGGAGCGGGTGATGACCCTGGCGGTCGACGGTGGGCTGGCGGCCACGGCGGCCGACGACGGGGTGGCGGCCACGACCACCACCTCCCGCCTTCGGGCCGCGATGGCGGAGCGGGTGATGGCCACAGTGGCCGGCAGTGGGTGGCGGCCACGACGACCATCTCCCGCCTTCGGGCCATGGCGGCGAAGCGGGCGATGGCCCTGGCTTTCGACGATGGTGTGGCGGCAACGGCGGCCGGCAACAGCTGCCGACGGGCACCGGCGGCGGAGCGTGTGGTGGGTGTTCCGCGCACACCCAACAGGGACGCCACGCGCACTACACTACGCCGGGGACTGCGCCGCCGCGTGTAGCCTCCCAGGTGGAGCTGTCCTCTGATGACGACGGAGTGGCTGAGCGACGACGACGGACCGGTGCCATTGGTGAATGTGGGAGAAGCAGACAAGATAAGCTACAGGGATGGAAGAGAAAATGCGACGCAGGACCCGCCGGCCGTGAGGGTTTTTATAGCAGGCCGGTAAGCATTGGGATTTTGGGGGATTTCACTGAGTCGGGCAGGAAGCTTGCGCGGGAACCTGCGAGGTTGCATGGGAACGGGCTCACCGACGATTCATTGGCGCCATCGTTTGGCAAAAAGAATGCCCCCGCGCGCTGCGCAAGCTTGCGCTGTAAGCCGTCTGCAGCAGCGGGGTGACAAGACGTGCGAGAGGAGGACGAAAGGCCACGTACACATACGGTTAATAAAAAAAACGTTTGCAATTTAATTACCTACTATACCACCGTCCTGGTTTATAAGTATGATTTAACTAATAAAATACGAATGCATGTCGCCAAAGATTATATAGTTGGATTTGTATTTGAACATTGTTTCCAATTATATAATTTTTAAAACATGCATTAACATTTTGTTGGTTAAATTTGAGGGCAAAGTATGGCACGGAATATAAAGGAGACTATAGACTAGATGGAGGTGGTACCACACGGCAGCTCTCTACGCAGCGACACAACTGTCGGCCGGCTTGTAGGCGACCATTTCCTGCGTGTCCAACTGCTCTACGCGTGTGGTTGCTTGCGGTTCAGGCGGCCGCGGCGCGCTCTGCTCGCGTCCGGCTGCAGCGCACTCTGCTCTCGCGTCCTTCCGGGTGCTCTGCCCTTGTCCCTCCACACGCGCTGCCAGTGTTTTGGGCCGGCGCACAATCATGCACGTTCGTGTGCAGGTTGCGCCGGGCGCGGCGCGACGATGCAGTTACCCGCTGCAAAAACTTCCATGAGGACGCGCCAAGAATCCACGCCGGCCGGCCCCCTTTTATTCCTGTGGCCATATACCTTCATCTCTCGTCTCACATGACACAATAAGCACTCCCACGAGGACAAATACAGAGGGGACATCCAGCGGTTCCAATGGCGCTCCCCGTGGCTCCAATGGAGCTCCCAGCGGCAGACGAAGACAACGGCAGGCACTTCACCATGCATCACATAGTGAATACCCACGTGAGGGGGAAGTCCCTCTCCATGGTGGACACGAACGATCCGATCTCGGTGGAGAGCTCCATCCAAACTATGGAGCAGTTCCTTGCCGAGGACAAGTACCGAGTGGTCGGCTTCCACCTCGAGTACACCATCGGTCGTGCCGGGTATGATCAGAAGGTTGCCGTCGCCTAGTTGTGCGTGCGACATGACGTCCTCGTCTACCACTTCCACCTTGCCACAAGGCCTTGCGAGCGTTTCTCCAGGTTTATCAACAGCTTCGACTACAATTTCGCTACGGTGGACACCACCAACGATCTAAAAGCACTCAAGGTTTCAGACTTGAAATGCCCGAATCTTGTCAGCATCCAGCACCACTACAAGGTCTAGGGCAGCGACAAAAGCAAACTGAACTCCCTGGTTGACCTCGCCTCGGCCATCATCGACCCCTACTACGCGAAGATGAAGCAAGAGAGCAATAAGGACAAGAACGCCTGGCACAGTGTGTGGCATAAGAGACTGGATGAACAACATGTCAAGAACGCGGCCATGGACGCATACACAAGCTACGAGATGTACAGGCGGATCGTTGACATGAGGAACTGTCTTCTTCCTGACCCAGACGAGGGATCGAGCCACATAGCAGTGGCGGGAGCGTCACAAGAATAGATGACTAGACGATCGTTTCTCCTACTTTAGAATGCATGCAATTGTTTATTGACGTGTGTGCGAATGATCTGTCTAGTCACTTATGTAATTGGATGTTTATTTCAGTTATATACGTTTGGGGACGTAGTAATTTCAAAAAAATTACTACGCACACGCAAGATCATGGTGATGCATAGCAACGAGAGGGGAGAGTGTCGTCCACGTACCCTCGTAGACCGTAAGCGGAAGCGTTATGACAACGCGGTTGATGTAGTCGTACGTCTTCACGATCGACCGATCCTTAGTACCGAACGTACGGCACCTCCGTGATCTGCACACGTTCAGCTCGGTGATGTCCCATGAACTCACGATCCATTAGAGCTTCGAGGGAGAGTTCCGTCAGCACGACGGTGTGATGACAGTGCTGATGAAGCTACCGACGCAGGGCTTCGCCTAAGCACCGCTACGATATGACCGAGGTGGATTATGGTGGAAGGGGGCACCGCACATGGCTAAGAGGTCAATGATCAACTTGTGTGTCTATGGGGTGCCCCCCTCCCCCGTATATAAAGGAGTGGAGGAGGGGGAGGGCCGGCCCTCCTATGGCGCGCCCTGGAGGAGTCCTACTCCCACCGGGAGTAGGATTCCCCCCTTCCCTAGTTGGACTAGGAGAGAAGGAAGGGGGAGAGAGGGAGGAAGGAAAGGGGGGCGCCGCCCCCCCTCTCCTAGTCCAATTCGGACCAGAGGGAGAGGGGGCGCGCCCTGGTCTCCTCTCTCTCTCTCCACTATGGCCCAATAAGGCCCATACACTTACCGGGGGGTTCCGGTAACCTCCCGGTACGCCGATAAATACCTGAACCACTCAGAACCTTTCCGATGCCCGAATATAGCCTTCCAATATATCGATCTTTACGTCTCGAACATTTCGAGACTCCTCGTCATGTCCCTGATCTCATCCGGGACTCCGAACAACCTTCAATACATCAAAACACATAAACTCATAATACCGATCATCACTGAACGTTAAGCGTGCGGACCCTACGGGTTCGAGAACTATGTAGACATGACCGAGACTCATCTCCGGCAAATAAACAACAGCGGAACCTGGATGCTCATATTGGCTCCTACATATTCTATGAAGATCTTTATCGGTCAAACCACATAACAACATACGTTGTTCCCTTTGTCATCGGTATGTTACTTGCCCGAGATTCGATTGTAGGTATCTCAATACCTAGTTCAATCTCATTACTGGCAAGTCTCTTTACTCGTTCCGTAATGCATCATCCCGCTACTAACTCATTAGTTACATTGCTTCCAAGGCTTATAGTGATGTGCATTACCGAGAGGGCCCAGAGATACCTCTCGGATACTCGGAGTGACAAATCCTAATCTTGATCTATGCCAACCCAACAAACACCTTCGGAGACGCCTGTAGAGCATCTTTATAATCAGCCAGTTACGTTGTGATGTTTGATAGCACACAAGGTGTTCCTCCGGTATTCGGGTGTTGCATAATCTCATAGTCATAGGAACATGTATAAGTCATGAAGAAAGCAATAGCAACATACTAAACGATCAAGTGCTAAGCTAACGGAATGGGTCAAGTCAATCACATCATTCTCTAATGATGTGATCCCGTTAACCAAATGACAACTCATGTCTATGGCTAGGAAACTTAACCATCTTTGATTCAATGAGCTAGTCAAGTAGAGGCATACTAGTGACACTCTGTTTGTCTATGTATTCACACATGTACTAAGTTTCCGGTTAATACAACTCTAGCATGAATAATAAACATTTATCATGATATAAGGAAATATAAATAACAACTTTGTTATTGCCTCTAGGGCATATTTCCTCCAGTCTCCCACTTGCACTAGAGTCAATAATCTAGTTCACATCGCCATGAGATTTAACACCAATAGTTCACATCACCATGTGATTAATATCCATAGTTCACATCGCCATGTGGCCAACACTCAAAGGGTTTACTAGAGTCAATAATCTAGTTCACATCGCCATGTGATTAACACCCAAAGAGTACTAAGGTGTGATCATGTTTTTCTTGTGAGAGAAGTTTAGTCAACGGGTCTGCCAAATTCAGATCTGTATGTATTTTGCAAATTTCTATGTCTACAATGCTCTGCACGGAGCTACTTTAGCTAATTGGTCCCACTTTCAATATGTATCCAGATTGAGACTTAGAGTCGTCTGGATCAGTGTCAAAACTTGCATCGACGTAACCCTTTATGATGAACCTTTTGTCACCTCCATAATCGAGAAACATATCCTTATTCCACTAAGGATAATTTTGACCGCTGTTCAGTGATCTACTCCTAGATCACTATTGTACTCCCTTGCCAAACTCAGTGTAGGGTATACAATAGATCTGGTACACAGCATGGCATACTTTATAGAACCTATGGCTGAGGCATAGGGTATGACTTTCATTCTCATTCTATCTTTTGCCGTGGTCGGGCTTTGAGTCTTACTCAATTTCACACCTTGTAACACAGGCAAGAACTCTTTCTTTGACTATTCCATTTTGAACTACTTCAAAATCTTGTCAAGTATGTTCTAATTGAAAAAACTTATCAAGCGTCTTGATCTATCCCTATAGATCTTGATGCTCAATATGTAAGTAGCTTCACCGAGGTCTTTCTTTGAAAAACTCCTTTCAAATACTCCTTTATGCTTTCCAGAAAATTCTACATTATTTCCGATCAACAATATGTCATTCACATATATTTATCAGAAATGTTGTAGTGCTCCCACTCACTTTCTTGTAAATACAGGCTTCGCCGCAAGTGCTTTGATCAACTCATCAAAGCGTATATTCCAATTCCGAGATGCTTGCACCAGTCCATAGATGGATCGCTACAGCTTGCACATTTTGTTAGCACCTTTAGGATCGACAAAACCTTCTGGTTGCATCATATACAACTCTTTTTTAAGAAATCCATTAAGGAATGTAGTTTTGACATCCATTTGCCAGATTTCATAAAATGTGGCAATTTGCTAACATGATTCGGACAGACTTAAGCATCGCTACGAGTGAGAAAATCTCATCATAGTCAACACCTTGAACTTTGTCAAAACCTTTTTCGACAAGTCTAGCTTTGTAGATAGTAACACTACTATCAGCGTCCGTCTTCCTCTTGAAGATCCATTAATTTTCTATGGCTTGCCGATCATCGGGCAAGTCAACCAAAGTCCACACTTTGTTCTCATACATGGATCCCATCTGGGATTTCATGGCCTCAAGCCATTTCGCGGAATCTAGGCTCATCATCGCTTCCTCATAGTTCGTAGGTTCGTCATGGTCAAGTAACATGACCTCCAGAACAGGATTACCGTACCACTCTGGTGCGGTTCCAACTCTGGTTGACCTACGAGGTTTGGTAGTAACTTGATCTGAAGTTACATGATCATCATCATTAGCTTCCTCACTAATTGGTGTAGGAGTCACAGGAATAGATTTCTGTGATGAACTACTTTCCAATAAGGGAGCAGGTACAGTTACCTCATCAAGTTCTACTTACCTCCCACTCACTTCTTTCGAGAGAAACTCCTTCTCTAGAAAGGATCCATTCTTAGCAAGGAATGTCTTGCCTTTGGATCTGTGATAGAAGGTGTACCCAACTGTCTCCTTTGGGTATCCTATGAAGACACATTTCTCTGATTTGGGTTTGAGCTTATCAGGATGAAACTTTTTCACATAAGCATCGCAACCCCAAACTTTAAGAAACGACAACTTTGGTTTCTTGCCAAACCACAGTTCATATGGTGTCGTCTCAACGAATTTAGATGGTGCCCTATTTAACGTGAATGCAACCGTCTCTAAAGCATAACCCCAAAACGATAGCGGTAAATCAGTAAGAGACATCATAGATCGCACCATATCTAGTAAAGTACGATTACGACGTTCGGACACACCATTACGCTGTGGTGTTCCGGGTGGCGTGAGTTGTGAAACTATTCCGCATTGTTTCAAATGAAGACCAAACTCGTAACTCAAATATTCTCCTCCACGATTAGATCGTAGAAACTTTATTTTCTTGTTACGATGATTTTCCACTTCACTCTGAAATTCTTTGAACTTTTCAAATGTTTCAGACTTATGTTTCATTAAGTAGATATACCCATATTTGCTCAAATCATCTGTGAAGGTGAGAAAATAATGATACCCGCCACGAGCCTCAACATTCATCGAACCACATACATCAGTATGTATGATTTCTAACAAATCTGTTGCTCGCCCCATTGTTCCGGAGAACGGCATTTTAGTCATCTTGCCCATGAGGCATGGTTCGCAAGTACCAAGTGATTCATAATCAAGTGATTCCAAAAGTCCATCGGAATGGAGTTTCTTCATGCGCTTTACACCAATATGACCCAAACGGTAGTGCCACAAATAAGTTGCACTATCATTATCAACTCTGCATCTTTTGGCTTCAATATTATGAATATGTGTATCACTACTATCAAGATTCATCAAAAATAGACCACTCTTCAAGGGTGCATGACCATAAAAGATATTACTCATATAAATAGAACAACCATTATTATCAGATTTAAATGAATAACTGTCTCGCCTCAAACAAGATCCAGATATAATGTTCATGCTCAACGCTGGCACCAAATAACAGTTATTCAGGTATAAAACTAATCCCAAAGGTAGATGTAGAGGTAGTGTGCTGACCGCGATCACATCGACTTTGGAACCATTTCCCACGCGCATTGTCACCTCGTCCTTAGCCAATCTTCGCTTAATCCATAGTCTATGTTTCGAGTTGCAAATATTAGCAACAGAACCAGTATCAAATACCTAGGTGCTACTGCGAGCATTAGTAAGGTACACATCAATAACATGTATATCACATATAACTTTGTTCACCTTACCATCCTTCTTATCCGCCAAATACTTGGGGCAGTTCCGCTTCCAGTGACCAGTCCCTTTGCAGTAGAAGCACTCAGTCTCAGGCTTAGGTCCAGACTTGGGCTTCTTCACTTCAGCAACAACTTGTTTGCTGTTCTTCTTGAAGTTCCCCTTCTTCCCTTTACCCTTTTTCTTGAAACTAGTGGTCTTGTTGACCATCAACACTTGATGCTCCTTCTTGATTTCTACCTCCACAGCCTTTAGCATTGCGAAGATCTCGGGAATTGTCTTATCCATCCCTTGCATGTTATAGTTAATCATGAAGCTCTTGTAGCTTGGTGGCAGTGATTGAAGAATTCTATCAATGACACTATCATCCGAAAAATTAACTCCCAGTTGAATCAAGTGATTATTATACCCAGACATTTTGAGTATATGCTCACTGGCAGAACTATTCTCCTCCATCTTGCAGCTGTAGAACTTATTGGAGACTTCATATCTCTCAATCCGGGCATTTTCATGAAATATTAACTTCAACTCCTGGAACATCTCATATGCTCCATGACGTTCAAAATGTCGTTGAAGTCCCGGTTCTAAGCCGTAAAGCATGGCACACTGAACTATCGAGTAGTCATCAGCTTTGCTCTGCCAGACGTTCATAACATCTAGCGTTGCTCCTGCAGCGGGTTTGGCACCTAACGGTGCTTCCAGGAAGTAATTCTTATGTGCAGCAATGAGGATAATCCTCAAGTTACGGACCCAGTCCGTGTAATTGCTACCATCATCTTTCAACTTAGTTTTCTCTAGGAACATATCAAAAAATAAAACAGGGGAGCTAAATGCGAGCTATTGATCTACAACATAGATATGATAATACTACCAGGACTAAGTTCGTGATAAATTAAAGTTCAATTAATCATATTACTTAAGAACTCCCACTTAGATAGACATCCCTCTAATCATCTAAGTGATCACGTGATCCATATCAACTAAACCATGTCCGATCATCATGTGAGATGGAGTAGTTTTCAATGGTGAACATCACTATGTTGATCATATCTTCTATATGATTCACGCTCGAGCTTTCGGTCTCCAGTGTTCCGAGGCCATATCTGCATATGCTAGGCTCGTCGAGTTTAACCCGAATATTCTGCGTGTGCAAAACTGGCTTGCACCCATTGTATGTGAACATAGAGCTTATCACACCCGATCATCACGTGGTGTCTCGGCACGATGAACTTTCGCAAAGGTGCATACTCAGGGAGAACACTTATACCTTGAAATTTAGTGAGAGATCATCTTATAATGCAACCGTCGATCTAAGCAAAATAAGATGCATAAAAGATAAACATCACATGCAATCAATGTAAGTGATATGATATGGCCATCATCATCTTGTGCCTTTGATCTCCATCTCCAAAGCACCATCATGATCACCATCGTCACCAGGCGCGACACCTTGATCTCCATCGTAGCATAGTTGTCGTCTCGCCAACTATTGCTTCTACGACTATAGCTACCGCTTAGTGATAAAGTAAAGCAATTACATGGCGATTGCATTTCATACAATAAAGCGACAACCATATGGCTCCTGCCAGTTGCCGATAACTCTGTTACCAAACATGATCATGTCATACAATAAAATTTAGCATCATGTCTTGACCATATCACATCACAACATGCCCTGCAAAAACAAGTTAGACGTCCTCTACTTTGTTGTTGCAAGTTTTACGTGGCTGCTACGGGCTGAGCAAGAACCGTTCTTACCTACGCATCAAAACCACAACGATATTTCGTCAAGTATGTGTTGTTTTAACCTTCACAAGGACCGGGCGTAGCCACACTCGATTCAACTAAAGTTGGAGAAACTGACACCCGACAGCCACCTGTGTGCGAAGCACGTCGGTAGAACCAGTCTCGCGTAAACGTACGTGTAATGTCGGTCCGGGCCGCTTCATCCAACAATACCGCCGAATCAAAGTATGACATGCTGGTAAGCAATATGACTTGTATCGCCCACAATTCACTTGTGTTCTTCTCGTGCACATAACATCTACGCATAAACCTGGCTCGGATGCCACTGTTGGGGAACATGGTAATTTCAAAAAAAATCCTACGCACACGCAAGATCATGGTGATGCATAGCAACGAGAGGGAGAGTGTCGTCCACGTACCCTCATAGACCGTAAGTGGAAGCGTTATGACAACGCGGTTGATGTAGTCGAATGTCTTCACGATCGACCGATCCTTAGTACCAAACGTACGGGACCTCCGTGATCTACACACGTTTAGCTCGGTGACGTCCCACGAACTCACGATCCAGTAGAGCTTCGAGGGAGAGTTCCGTCAGCGCGACGGTGTGATGACAATGATGATGAAGCTACCGACGCAGGGCTTCGCCTAAGCACCACTACGATATGACTGAGGTGGATTATGGTGGAAGGGGGCACCGCACACGGCTAAGAGGTCAATGATCAACTTGTGTGTCTATGGGGTGCCCCCCTCCCCCGTATATAAAGGAGTGGAGGAGGGGGGAGGGCCGGCCCTCCTATGGTGCGCCCTGGAGGAGTCCTACTCCCACCGGGAGTAGGATTCCCCGCTTCCCTAGTTGGACTAGGAGAGAGAAGGAAGGGGGAGAGAGGGAGGAAGGAAAGGGGGGCGTCGCCCCTCCTCTCCTAGTCCAACTCGGACCAAAGGGAGAGGGGCACGTGGCCTGCCCTGGTCTCCTCTCTCTCTCTCTCCACTATGGCCCAATAAGGCCCATACACTTACCGGGGGGTTTCGGTAACCTCCCGGTACTTCGATAAATACCCGAACCACTCAGAACCTTTCTGATGTCTGAATATCGCCTTCAAATATATCGATCTTTACGTCTCGAACATTTCGAGACTCCTCGTCATGTCCCTGATCTCATCCGGGACTCCGGTCAACCTTCAGTACATCAAAACACATAAACTCATAATACCGATCGTCACCAAACGTTAAGCTTGCGGACCCTACGGGTTCGAGAACTATGTAGACATGACCGAGACTCATCTCCGGCCAATAACCAACAGTGGAACCTGGATGCTCATATTGGCTCCTACATATTCTACAAAGATCTTTATCGGTCAATTCGCATAACAACATACGTTGTTCCCTTTGTCATCGGTATGTTACTTGCCCGAGATTCGATCATCGGTATCTCAATACCTAGTTCAATCTCGTTACCGGCAAGTCTCTTTACTCGTTCCGTAATGCATCATCCCACAACTAACTCATTAGTTACATTGCTTGCAAGGCTTATAGGGATGTGCATTACCGAGAGGGCCCAGAGATACCCCTCCGATACTCGGAGTGACAAATCTTAATCTCGACCTATGCCAACCCAACAAACACCTTCGGAGACACCTGTAGAGCATCTTTATAATCAGCCAGTTACGTTGTGACGTTTGATAGCACACAAGGTGTTCCTCCGGTATTCGGGAGTTGCATAATCTCATAGTCATAGGAACATGTATAAGTCATGAAGAAAGCAATAGCAACATACTAAACGATCAAGTGCTAAGCTAACGGAATGGGTCAAGTCAATCACATCATTCTCTAATGATGTGATCCCGTTAATCAAATGACAACTCATGTCTATGGCTAGCAAACTTAACCATCTTTGATTCAACGAGCTAGCCAAGTAGAGGCATACTAGTGACACTCTGTTTGTCTATGTATTCACACATGTACTAAGTTTCCGGTTAATACAATTCTAGCATGAATAATAAACATTTATCTTGATATAACAACTTTATTATTGCCTCTAGGGCATATTTCCTTCTATATATATATATATATATATATATATATATATATATATATATATATATATATATATATATATATATATATATATATATATATATCAAGATGCGCACTATCGTAACGGGTGCTTGGGACACCTAGGTGCCCAGGCTCCTTGACTTTCCACCACTAGATTGCATTTAGATGCGCACTATCATAATGGGTGTGTTTGCTAACGGGTTGTTTCATTAGAAACCGCTAATCGTTATAAATATGATATAATCACTAATTGAATGCTATAATGATGGCCCTCCACGCCATGCATGGAAACGTTCCATGTTGAGACATAATAGGAGAGAGAAATCAATAATCAATGTGTCATGATTAATTATCTGCTCTTTCTTGCCATGTTTCATAGATGGAAGGTATGTGAATCTTATTAGTAATATACAAAAACTATTTGTACTTAGGAGGGTATGCGTGCGTATTTTTATTGATGCACCAGAACATACACAGGGGTATCTTAAGTATGTGTATTATTTTGATTAGATACAATACCCTGAGTATGCGTATAATTTAATTAGGTATATACGTAGTCATATTTTATTTTAGGTATATATATTGACTGGATACCTACAAGATAGTATTTAGTCCATATTTTACTTTAGGCATATATTTAACTAGGTATATACTCGGGTATGTGTATATTTTCGTTCGGTATAATAGCTCGGGTATGTTAATATTTTTAATAAATATAATACGTCTGGTGTGTGTATATTTTTAATAGATCAATAGTATTTGTATATTTTTAATAGATATAAACAATATGTGTATATTTTCAGTAGGTATAAAACATGCGATATGTGTATTTTATCATTAGGTATAACTTCATGGGATTGTGTATACTTATTAGATATAATACCTGGGTATACGTATATTTTTTGTTATGTATAATACACTTGGTACGTGTATGTTTTTATTAGATATAATTCTTCATGTTTTTGTGTATTTTTGTTAGGTGTATCATCAACACGTATATATGTGCGAACAAGTTCATTCATTAGTGCGGAGTTCTTGTGAAGGACCAACTCCCGATCTCCATTCAAGAATTGAAAGAGCCAAAAAATAAACATCCAGATGTTACTTGGGTCGACGACAGAGCAAAAAAAACGCTTTAGGAATCTCTCATAGAACATTTCACCCTACCAGATCATTTCACTGATGCAAATGTGCAGAAAGTCAAGGACGCTGCTCTTAGGAAGATGGCAATTGCATTCAACACCCACAAGAAAACTGTATGGGCCAACTATGTCGAAGGAGGAAGGAAGACTCCATAATTCAAGGGAACACTGGCCCGCTTTCGTGAAATTCAGGAAATCAGAATTATCTAAGGAACGGTCGAGAAAAAACAAGGCCAATGCCGCAAAAAAGACGCAGTTCCATAGGCTGGGGCCAGGTGGCTACGAGGGATAAGTCTGAGTAAGAGATGCTGGATGCAGGGGTCGACCCAGTTACTAGGAGCTGGCCCCCCAGGTGCAGAACTTGGTTCTATGCGCATGGGGGGCGTTGGACCCGAAGACAGGCCTGGTTTCGAAGAAGGCAAGTCTAAAAGGAGCTGAAGATAAGTTACTTCAAGCAATAGAAGATGCTCGAACGGGGGTGTTCACGCCCAACAGAGAGAACGACGAGCTTGCGTGCGCCCTGGGAAGTCCTAAACACCCGGGAAGAACATGAGGCAAGGGCGTTGTTCCATGGTATGAGGGCTTTTCGGACTGGAACGCCGACTACAGAACCCGTGCAAGAAGGAAGATGGAGGAGGAGAAGAAGAGGAAGCTGGAGGAAGAGCAGAGGAAGCAGGAAGCAGAATGCCTTCAAGGCCTAGAATCAGCGCACGCGGACTTGGCACTCAAATTCTAGCTGCAGCAGCAGCAGATCGACTCACTTAGCCAGGAAAGGGGGTCTCAGCAACGGCAGCAGCCAGCGGATGATCCAGCATTGGATAGCACCATCCCATCCATGTCGAGAAGCAGCGTTGGTTCCGCCCCGGGCAACGCACTGCTGGATAGATACCCTGTGGATGACATCATGGAGAGCACTAACTGTGAGCTACACTTCAAAATGAAGAACATATCCATGAAGGTGGCTGACGCCATTGCTTATACAAATTTCCCCGATGCAACCATCCATTGCAACCCGATTCCAGCCGGCTATGCTCGTGTCCGGGTTGATGAAGTGGTGGACCAATATTCGGGCCTAGAGCTTGACATTCCTAGAGGTGACGTGGAGCACACACTGGGAGAGGCCAAACATCGTATCATCCTATGAAGAAAGGATTGCATCATCTTTCCAAGGCCACCGACACCGCGTCAGCTGACTCCTCCTCGAACTCCGGCACCGCGTCAGCTAGGGGTGGGCATAAAAACCGAGAACCGAAGACCGGAGCCGAAAAAACCAAGACCGAAGCCGAAATAACCGAGCACCGAGAATTCGGTTGTTAGCTCGGTTGGCAACTGGCATAAACCGAATCTAGCTCGGTGAATTCGGTTGTTGGAGTTTGTTAACCGAATCCCCGAACTTTGATGTACTAAAGATCGTACAAAGCCCAATAGCCCATCCACGTGAGACAGACCATCCAACACCACACGAAGCCTTTTCCTAGTTCTTAAAAAAAACGAAGCCTTTTCCTACCCTTTTCTCATCCGCGTGCAGGCACAGTAGCTGCAGCTTATCCTAATGCGCTCCAGAGTTGAGGCACATCACGCAACACCGCCGTTGCGGACTTGACCAGCTCCAGGCGACGGGCGGCCGGCTCCAACGAGTAGCTCCCATACGGCAGCGCGCCCAGCGGCGCCAGGCGGCCATGGCTCCCACGCGGCGTCGACCAGCGGCGCCAGGCAGCCATGGCTCCCACACGCCTGCGTCCAGCGGCGACGCCCATGGCTCTCCTTCACGGCTGGCGTATTGGATTGACTTTCTTCCTCTCCGCCAATCTCGGCTCTCTTCAGTTATACCGACGACCGAACCGAATCATCGGTGGACCGAACTCTCAGTTAGTGGTTTCTCAGAATACCGATCGGTTAGTAAAATCTGTAAATCGAATTCCAAAATTAACGGAGGTAGCGAACCGATCGGTTCGGTGTAACCGAACGCCCAGTCCTAGCGTCAGCAGACTCCCGCTCCTCCAAGTCTGCCACTGCGTCAGGCCACTCCTCCTCCTCCAAGTCCGGCAAAGCATCAGGCCACTCCTCCTCCTCCAAGTCCGGCAAAGAGTCAGGCCACTCCTCCTGCTTCAAGTTCGGCACAGCGTCAGCAGACTCCTCCTCGAAGTCCGCCACCGCGTCAGCAGACTCCCTCTCCTCCAAGTCCACCAACGCGTCAGGCCACTCCTCCTCCTCCTCCAAGTCAGGCACCGCATCAGGCCACTCCTCCTACTCCAACTCAGCCACGTCAGCCGTCTCCGCCGCTGCAGCTATGGTGCGTAGCGCTATGAGTCGAGGTAGTACAGGAGGTACAGGCGGAGGCAAGCGATATACATATGGTCCAAGCCTCGCTACTCTTCCTCGGAGGCCTTACGACATGACCGAGGACCAAAACGCAGCGATAGTGCAGGCCCAAGTGGACGCCCATTTTGGACCGAAACCGGCACCGCCGCCAAGGGAGAAAGTGCCTGAGGAAAAGATTGACCACTTCATTCGTATGGCTAGACCACCAGCTCCCAAGCCTGTTGACTCAGACTATGAACGCCAAATCAGGAAGGCACATCGAGCACGACTACAGAAGGAGTCGAGCTCGAGCTCGAGCCAAGCAGCTGGCAAAAAATGCGGGAAAACCGTTCCCCAGCTGGGAGAACAGGCGGCGCAGTCGATCCCCCGCTTGTTGTGCCAACAACACATGACAGTACCGCTGCCCTATATATATGTGGGCAAACCGTTCCCCAGCTGGGCAATCTGGTAATAACCGAGTAGCATATAATGCAGGCTGAAATTCTCAATATCACTGTTGGACAACTCCTCGAGATCGAGCCCATGTCTCCGCTTAGAGAGGACGAAATAAAACGGAAATATGTCCGTGACCAACCTTTGGTCGAGCCCGAGGAGGTCAAGAACCTCCCAACGAGAATGTATGAATTGCATGATTGGTACATGAAAATTACCAAGAGTTCCAATCGAGAGTCCCTCATGGTGAAGGTCAAGGAAGAGCATTACTTCCATAAGCTAACTCTGTCCGTTGAGTATTCAGAACTATTTCAGTTATTCAATCAAAATGCACTCGACAAATCTCTCATCAGTTGCTATTGTCTGTAAGTGATTTCTTTCTGTAATTGAAGTCTCAAGCTAGATTTAGTGCTCATTGATCGATCATTACCTATAATTATCCTCACTATATTCTTTTTTGTGGTATTATGCAGGATGAAGATGTATGAAATGAAAAAATCTGGACGCTATGGCATTGGGTCCATTGACCCCTATACCATTAATGAAAAGACATGGACATATGAATATTATAAACAAGATGTAGAGAATAAAATGCTAGAGTTCTTGAAGCGCCTCAATAGCAATGAAGATATACTACTTCCTTACAACTTCCGGTGAGTCACTCTGTCTTGTACTACAAATTCTGTTTTTGCTTACTAACTAGCTAGATGTTAATAATTAAGTGTATAGGGTTTAGGGTAGCTGAATAGTGTTATGCACATCCCCGCTTAATTAAGACATGCAAACATGTGCGCATGCAGTTACCACTGGGTCTTGTTAGACATTAAAGTTGAAGAAGGAAAAGTTGAAGTACTGGACTCACTACTTAAAAAAAGTGACTTCACCATCGTGAAGGGGATACCCGACAGGTAATTTCAATCATTATTAACTATATCTCGGCCTATTTAGTTCGTCATTTCCTGATATCAACTATTTAATAACCCCTTTATTAATTTTCTTTGCCAGCGGGCAGGGCTTGGGCAAAGTTCATCAAGGTGACTCCAGGCAAATGGCGACAAAAGTTTTTTTGGTATCGACCCAGGGTAAGTAATTAAGTAGTACTAACTAGCTACCATCTCTTTAATTCTTGTTTCAATACCATTAATTAATTATCATGCTTGATTAATTATTATCTGATTAAATTATATTCTCATAAAAGCCCTGAAGCAGGCGTCGGGGACTGATGTGTGTGCATACTACATTTTCGAGAACATTCGCATGATGGCGTCCGAAAGGAGCAAATCTCAAAGACAAGAATGGGTACGTTTGCCAGAACAATATTCACAATTTTTACATGATTATCGATATCTAGTCACACAACTAATACACATGCATATTGATCTCCTTCTTAACAGTTCAAAGAGGTGCGGGACCAGCTCCTAGCAACGGAGCGCATACGAGCACTTCAAGAGGAAATAGCGGGATTTTCCAGGTCATAGATCCCAAAGGAGAATACTATTACCCGCTACCGCCCCCATGAACCACTCCCAATTGTCATCGTGCTCCGAAGGTACCAAGGCAACATGTAGGAGCAATTGTATATATACCTAATTGTATATATATGTGTGTGTGTGTGTGTGTGTGTGTGTGTGTGAATAATGGTGGTTGTGAGTCATTCGATGATATATATATATATATATATATATATATATATATATATATATATATATATATATATATGATCGGTTCTACGAGATATTCTATTTTTATATATGCATAACGTGTACAATATGTAGTATCGTAAAATACCAGCAAACGAAAAAGAATTAAAAGGAAAACACAAAATTAAAGTAAAAAGAAATCATGAAACCAAAACCCCCCAAACGTTTTAGTACCGGTTGGTGTTACTGTTGGGGAACGTAGTAATTTCAAAAAATTCCCTACGCACACGCAAGATCATGGTGATGCATAGTAACGAGAGGGAAGAGTATCGTCCACGTACCCTCGTAGACCGTAAGCAGAAGCGTTATGAGAACGCGGTTGATGTAGTCGAACGTCTTCATGGTCCGACCGATCCAAGTACCGAACGCACGGCACCTCCGAGTTCAGCACACGTTCAGCTCGATGACGTCCCACGAACTCCAATCCAGCAGAGCTTCACAGGAGAGTTCCGTCAGCACGACGGCGTGTTGACGGTGATGATTTTGCTACCGACGCAGGGCTTCGCCTAAGCACCGCTACGATATGATCGAGTTGGAATATGGTGGAGGGGGGCACCACACACGGCTAAGGGATCAATCATCAACTTGTGTGTTCTAGGGTGCCCCCCTACCCCCCGTATATAAAGGAGCAAGAGGGGGAGGCCGGCCGGCCCTGTAGGGTGCGCCAGGAGGAGGAGTCCTCCTCCTAGTAGGAGTAGGACTCCCCTTTCCTACTCCTACTAGGAGGAGGAAAGGAAGGAGGAGAGGGAGAAGGAAAGAGAGGGAGGAAAAAGAGGAAAGGGGGCCCGGCCCCCTAGTCCAATTTGGTCTGGGCTAGGGGGGGCCGCGCGCCCTGCCTCCTCTCTTCCACCACTTGGCCCATGAGGCCCATTATTTCTTCCTCGTATTCCCGTAACTCCTCGGTACCCTAAAAAATACCCGAATCACTCGGAACCTTTCCGATGTCCAAATATAGTCGTTCAATATATCGATCTTTACGTATCGACCATTTCGAGACTCCTCGTTATGTCCCCAATCTCATCCGGGACTCCGAACTACCTTCGGTACATCAAATCACATAAACTCATAATACCGATCGTCACCGAACGTTAAGCGTGCGGACCCTACGGGTTCGAGAACTATGTAGACATGACTGAGACACGTCTCCGGTCAATAACCAATAGCGGAACCTGGATGCTCATATTGGTTCCTATATATTCTACGAAGATCTTTATCGGTCAAACTGCATAACAACATACGTTGTTCCCTTTCTCATCGGTATGTTACTTGCCCGAGATTCGATCGTCAGTATCTCAATACCTAGCTCAATCTCGTTACCAGCAAGTCTCTTTACTCGTTCTGTAATGCATCATCTCGCAACTAACTCATTAGTTGCATTGCTTGCAAGGCTTATAGTGATGTGCATTCCCGACAGGGCCCAGAGATACCTCTCCGACAATCGGAGTGACAAATCATAATATTGATCTATGCCAACTCAACAAGAACCATCGGAGACACCTGTAGAGCACCTTTATAATCACCCAGTTACGTTGTGACGTTTGGTAGCACACAAAGTGTTCCTCCGGTACTCGGGAGTTGCATAATCTCATGGTCATAGGAACATGTATCTAAACGATCATCATGCTAAGCTAACGGAATGGGTCAAGTCAATCACATCATTCTCCTAATGATGTGATCCTGTTAATCAAATGACAACTCATGTCTATGGTTAGGAAACTTAACCATCTTTGATTAATGAGCTAGTCAAGTACAGGCATACTAGTGACACTCTGTTTGTCTATGTATTCACACATGTACTAAGTTTTCGGTTAATACAATTCTAGCATGAATAATAAACATTTATCATGATATAAGGAAATAAATAATAACTTTATTATTGCCTCTAGGGCATACTTCCTTCAGTCTTCCACTTGCACTAGAGTCAATAATCTAGTTCACATCTTTATGTGATTAGTTCACATCTCTATGTGACTAATACCCAAAGGGTTTACTAGAGTCAATAATCTAGTTCACATCGCTATGTGATTAACACCCAAAGAGTGATCATGTTTTGCTTGTGAGAGAAGTTTAGTCTACGGGTCTGCAACATTCAGATCCGTATGTATTTCGCAAATTTCTATGTCTACAATGCTCTGCACGGAGCTACTCTAGCTAATTGCTCCCACTTTCAATATGTATCCAGATCGAGACTTAGAGTCATCTAGATCGATGTAAAAAGCTTGCATCGACGTAACTCTTTACGACGAACTCTTTTATCACCTCCATAACCGAGAAATATTTCCTTAGTCCTCTAAGGATAATTTTGACCGCTGTCCAGTGATCTACTCCTAGATCACTATTGTACTCCCTTGCCAGAATCATGCTAAGGTATACAATAGGACTGGTAAACATCATAGCATACTTTATAGAACCTATGACTGAGGCATAGGGAATGACTTTTCATTCTCTTTCTATTTTCTGCTGTGGTCGGGTTTTGAGTCTTTACTCAACTTCACACCTTGCAACACAGGCAAGAACTCCTTCTTTGACTGTTCCATTTTGAACTACTTCAAAATCTTGTCAAGGTATGTACTCATTGAAAAACTTATCAAGCGTCTTGATCTATCTCTATAGATCTTGATGCTCAATGTGTAAGCAGCTTCATCGAGGTCTTTCTTTGAAAAATCTCTTTCAAACACTCCTTTATGCTTTCCAGAAAATTCTACATTATTTCCGATCAACAATATGTCATTCACATATACTTATCAGAAATGTTGTAGTGCTCCCACTCACTTTCTTGTAAATACAGGCTTCACCGCAAGTCTGTATAAAACCATATGCTTTGATCACTTTATCAAAGCATATATTCCAACTCCGAGATGCTTGCACCAGTCCATAGATGGATCGCTGGAGCTTGCTCACTTTGTTAGCACCTTTAGGATCGACAAAACCTTCTGGTTGCATCATATACAACTCTTCTTTAAGAAATCCATTAAGGAATACAGTTTTGACATCCATTTGCCAGATTTCATAAAATGCGGCAACTGCTAACATGATTCGGACAGACTTTTAAGCATCGATACGAGTGAGAAAATCTCATCGTAGTCAACACCTTGAACTTGTCGAAAACATTTTGCGACAATTCGAGCTTTGTAGATAGTAACACTACTATCAGCGTCCGTCTTCCTCTTGAAGATCCATTTATTCTTAATGACTCACCGATCATCGGGCAAGTCAATCAAAGTCCATACTTTGTTCTCATACATGGATCCCATCTCAGATTTCATGGCCTCAAGCCATTTCGCGGAATCTGGGCTCATCATCGCTTCCTCATAGTTCGTAGGTTCGTCATGGTCTAGTAACATGACTTACAGAAAGGATTACCGTACCACTCTGGTGCGGACCATACTCTGGTTGTCCTACGAGGTTCGGTAGTAACTTGATCTGAAGTTTCATGATCATCATCATTAGCTTCCTCACTAATTGGTGTAGAGATTACTAGAACTGATTTCTGTGATGAACTACTTTCCAATTCGGGAGAAGGTACAATTACCTCATCAAGTTCTACATTCCTCCCATTCACTTCTTTCGAGAGAAACTCCTTCTCTAGAAAGGATCCACTTTTAGCAACAAAGATCTTGCCTTTGGATCTGTGATAGAAGGTGTACCCAACAGTTTCCTTTGGGTATTCTATGAAGACACATTTCTCCGATTTGGGTTCGAGCTTATCAGGTTGAAACTTTTTCACATAAGCATCGCAGCCCCAAACTTTAAGAAACGATAGCTTATGTTTCTAGCCAAACCACAGTTCATATGGTGTCGTCTCAACGGATTTAGATGGTGCCCTATTTAACGTGAATGCAGCTGTCTCTAATGCATAACCCCAACATGATAGTGATAAATCGGTAAGAGACATCATAGATCGCACCATATCTAATAAAGTACGGTTATGACATTCGGACACACCATTACGTTGTGGTGTTCCAGGTGGCGTGAGTTGCGAAACTATTCTGCATTGTTTCAAATGAAGACCAAACTCGTAACTCAAATATTCTCCTACACGATCAGATCGCGGAAACTTTATTTTCTTGTTACGATGATTTTCCACTTCACTCTGAAATTCTTTGAACTTTTCAAATGTTTCAGACTTATGTTTCATCAAGTAGATATACCCATATCTGCTCAAATCATTTGTGAAGGTCAGAAAATAACGATACCCGCCGCGAGCCTCAACACTCATCAGACCGCATACATCAGTATGTATTATTTCCAATAAGTCAGTTGCTCGCTCCATTGTTCCGGAGAACGGAGTCTTAGTCATCTTGCCCATGAGGCATGGTTCGCAAGCATCAAGTGATTCCAAAAACCCATCAGCATGGAGTTTCTTCATGCGCTTTACACCAATATGACCTAAACAGCAGTGCCACAAATAAGTTGCACTATCATTATTAACATTGGATCTTTTGGCTTCAATATTATGAATATGTGTATCACTATGATCGAGATTCATTAAACCATTTATATTGAGTGTATGACCATAGAAGGTTTTATTCATGTAAATAGAACGACAATTATTCTTTGACTTAAATGAATAACTGTATTGCAATAAACATGATCCAATCATATTCATGCTTAACGCAAACACCAAATAACATTTATTTTAGGTTCAACACTAATCCCGAAAGTATACGGAGTGTGCGATGATGATCATATTAATTTTGGAACCACTTCCAACACACATCGTCACTTCACCCTTAACTAGTCTCTGTTCATTCTGCAACTCCCGTTTCGAGTTACTAATCTTAGCAACTGAACTAGTATCAAATACTGAGGGGTTGCTATAAACACTAGTAAAGTACACATCAATAACATGTATATCAAATATACCTTTGTTCACTTTGCCATCCTTCTTATCCGCCAAATACTTGGGGCAGTTCTGCTTCCAGTGACCAGTCCCTTTGCAGTAGAAGCACTTAGTCTCAGGCTTAGGTCTAGACTTGGGCTTCTTCACTTGAGCAGCAACTTGCTTGCCGTTCTTCTTGAAGTTCCCCTTCTTCCCTTTGCCCTTTTATTGAAACTAGTGGTCTTGTCAACCATCAACACTTGATGCTTTTCTTGATTTCTACCTTCGTTGATTTCCGTATCACAAAGAGCTTGGGAATCGTTTCCGTTATCCCTCGCATATTATAGTTCATCACGAAGTTCTAGTAACTTGCTGATAGTGACTAGAGAATTCTGTCAATCACTATCTTATCTGGAAGATTAACTCCCACTTGATTCAAGTGATTGTAGCACTCAGACATTCTGAGCACATGCTCACTAGCTGAGCTATTCTCCTCCATTTTGTAGGCAAAGTACTGTCAGGGGTCTCATACCTCTTGACACGGGCATGAGTATGAAATACCAATTTCAACTCTTAGAACATCTTATATGTTCCGTGGCGTTCAAAACATTTTCGAAGTCCCGGTTCTAAGCCGTAAAGCATGGTGCACTAAACTATTAAGTAGTCATCATACCGAGCTTTGTCAAACGTTCATAATGTGTGCATCTGCTCCTGCAATAGGTATGTCACCTAGCGGTGCATCAAGGACATAATTTTTCTGTGCAGCAATGAGGATAATCCTCAGATCACGGATCCAACCCGCATCATTGCTACTAACATCTTTCAACATAGTTTTTCTCTAGGAACATATCAAAAATAAACGGGGAGCTACATCGCAAGCAATTGATCTACAACATAGATATGCAAATACTATCAGGACTAAGTTCATGATAAATTAAAGTTCAATTAATCATATTACTTAAGAAGTCCCACTTAGATAGACACCCCTCTAGTTATCTAAATGATCACGTGATCCAAATCAACTAAACCATGTCCGATCATCACGTGAGATGGAGTAGTTTTCAATGGTGAACATCACTATGTTGATCATATCTACTATATGATTCACGCTCGACCTTTCGGTCTCCAGTGTTCCGAGGCCATATCTGCATATGCTAGGCTCGTCAAGTTTAACCCGAGTATTTCGCGTGTGCAAAACTGGCTTGCACCCGTTGTATGTGAACGTAGAGCTTATCACACCCGATCATCACGTGGTGTCTCGGCACGAAGAACTGTCGCAACGGTGCATACTCAGGGAGAACACTTATACCTTGAAATTTTAGTAAGGGATCATCTTATAAAGCTACCGCCGAACTAAGCAAAATAAGATGTATAAAAGATAAACATCACATGCAATCAAAAATATGTGACATGATATGGCCATCATCATCTTGTGCCTTTGATCTCCATCTCCAAAGTACTGTTATGATCTCCATTGTTACCGGCATGACACCATGATCTCCATCATCTTGATCTTTTATCAACGTGTCTTCACATGGTCGTCTCACCAGCTATTGCTTTTGCAACTATTGCTATCGCATAGCGATAAAGTAAAGCAATTACATGGCGTTTGCATCTTATGCAATAAAGAGACAACCATAAGGCTTCTGCCAGTCACCGATAACTTTAACAAAACATGATCATCTCATACAACAATTTATATCTCATCACGTCTTGACCATATCACATCACAACATGCCCTGCAAAAACAAGTTAGACGTCCTCTACTTTGTTGTTGCAAGTTTTACGTGGCTGCTACGGGCTGAGCAAGAACCGTTCTTACCTACGCATAAAAAACCAGAACACGGTATAGTGATTGCTTTTTGATTTTCAGAAAAAAAACATGCTCATTGAATCCGATTCAACTAAAGTTGGAGAAACAGACACCCACTAGCCACCTATGTGCGAAGCACGTCGGTAGAACCAGTCTCGCGTAAGCGTATGGGTAATATCGGTCTGAGCCGCTTCATCCAACAATACCGCTGAATCAAGAATCTACTAGTAACGACAAGCAATATATATATACCCACGCCCACAACTCCTTTGTGTTCTACTCGTGCATATAACATCTACGCATAAACCTAGCTCTGATACCACTGTTGGGGAACGTAGTAATTTCAAAACATTCCCTACACACACACAAGATCATGGTGATGCATAGCAACGAGAGGGAAGAGTATCGTTCTCGTACCCTCGTAGACCGTAAGCGGAAGCGTTATGAGAACGCGGTTGATGTAGTCGAACGTCTTCACGATCCGACCGATCCAAGTACCGAATGCACGGCACCTCCGAGTTCAGCACACGTTCAGCTCGATGACGTCCCACGAACTCCGATCCAGCAGAGCTTCACAGGAGAGTTCTGTCAGCACGACGGCGTGTTGACGGTGATGATTTTGCTACCGACGTAGGGCTTCGCCTAAGCACCGCTACGATATGGTCGAGGTGGATTATGGTGGAGGGGGGCACCGCACACGGCTAAGGGATCAATGATCAACTTGTGTGTTCTAGGGTGCCCCCTACCCCCCATATATAAAGGAGCAAGAGGGGGAGGTCGGCCGGCCCTATAGGGCGCGCCAGGAGGAGGAGTCCTCCTCCTAGTAGGAGTAGGACTCCCCTTTCCTACTCCTACTAGGAGGAGCAAAGGAAGGAGGAGAGGGAGAAGGAAAGAGAGGGAGGAAAAAGAGGAAAGGGGGCCCGGCCCCCTAGTCCAATTCGGTTTGGGCTAGGGGGGCCGCGCGCCCTGCCTCCTCTCTTCCACTACTTGGCCCATGAGGCCCATTATTTCTTCCTCGTATTCCCGTAACTCCCCGGTATCCCGAAAAATACCTGAATCACTCGAAACCTTTCCGATGTCTGAAGATAGTCGTACAATATATCGATCTTTACGTCTCGACCATTTCGAGACTCCTCGTTATGTCGCCGATCTCATCCAGGACTCCGAACTACCTTCGATACATCAAATCACATAAACTCATAATACCGATCGTCACCGAACGTTAAGCGTGCGGACCCTACGGGTTCGAGAACTATGTAGACATGACCAAGACTCGTCTCCGGTCAATAACCAATAGCGGAACCTGGATGCTCATATTGGTTCCTACATATTCTACGAAGATCTTTATCGGTCAAACTGCATAACAACATACGTTGTTCCCTTTGTCATCGGTATGTTACTTGCCCGAGATTCGATCGTCGGTATCTCAATACCTAGCTCAATCTCGTTACCAGCAAGTCTCTTTACTCGTTCTGTAATGCATCATCTCGCAACTAACTCATTAGTTGCATTGCTTGCAAGGCTTATAGTGATGTGCATTACCGAAAGGGCCCAGAGATACCTCTCCGACAATCGGAGTGACAAATCCTAATCTTGATCTATGCCAACTCAACAAGCACCATTAGAGACACCTGTAGAGCACCTTTATAATCACCCAGTTACTTTGTGACGTTTGGTAGCACACAAAGTGTTCCTCCGGTACTCGGGAGTTGCATAATCTCATAGTCATAGGAACATGTATAAGTCATGAAGAAAGCAATAGCAACAAACTAAACAATCATCGTGCTAAGCTAACGGAATGGGTCAAGTCAATCACATCATTCTCCTAATGATGTGATCCCGTTAATCAAATGACAACTCATGTCTATGGTTAGGAAACTTAACCATCTTTGATTAATGAGCTAGTCAAGTAGAGGCATACTAGTGACACTCTGTTTGTCTATGTATTCACACATGTACTAAGTTTCCGGTTAATACAATTCTAGCATGAATAATAAACATTTATCATGATATAAGGAAATAAATAATAACTTTATTATTGCCTCTAGGGCATATTTCCTTCAGTTACCAACCGGTACAAAAGGTCTCCCCGCCCCCGGCGCTGGCTCGTGCCACGTGGTGGCCCTTTAGCAGCGGTTCATGCAGAACCGGTACTAAAGGGGGGGACCTTTAGTCCCCACCCTTTAGTCCCCACCCTTTAGTCCCCACCCTTTAGTGCCGGTTGCAGAACCGGCACTAAAGGCCCTTACGAACCGGTGATACATCCCGGTTCTGCACTAGTGATACATGTTGGTGTATGTTGATGATATTGTGATTGCTGGCTCTACCCCTGCCGTGGTGGATCGTCATGTGCAGTCGTTGTCTGCTAGATTTCCCATCAAAGATTTGGGTCGCCTCGAGTACTTTCTTGGTTTGGAAACGTCCTTTCATTCTGGGGGCATGACCTTGACGCAGAAAAAGTATGCTTTGGATCTTCTTCTTCGCGTGAACATGGAGAACTGCAAGGCCACTTCCACTCCGCTTGCTACATCCGAGAGTCTCTCACGACATAGTGGTGCACTACTGGGTAGAGATGATTCCTTTCGGTTTCGTGGTGTGGTTGGAGCACTTCAGTATTTGACCCTCACTCGTCCTGATATCTCCTTCGCAGTGAACAAAGTGTGTCAGTTCCTGTCTCAGCCAACGGAGGATCATTGGGAAGCAGTCAAGCGTATTCTGATATGTCAAAGGTACGCTAGACATGGGACTATGGATTCGTAAGTCCAGATTTACTGGAGTGAGTATATTCACCGATGCAAACTGGGCAGGCTGTGTTGATGATAGGCGCTCCACTGGTGGTTTTGCTGTATTTTTTGGACCTAACCTTGTATCTTGGAGCTCGAAGAAGCAACCCACAGTCTCGAGTTCAAGCACCGAGGCATAGTATAAGGCATTGGCCAATGGCGCGTCTGAAGCCATTTGGATAGACTCAGTTCTCAGAGAACTTGGAGTCCCACGGCAACGCACTCCTATATTGTGGTGTGATAATTTAGGGGCAACTTACCTGACGGCGAATCCAGTGTTTCATGCTCGGACTAAACACATTGAGATCGATTTCCATTTTGTGAGAGAACGAGTAGCTGCTTGTGAACTGGAAGTCAGGTTTATTTCTACAGGTGGTCAGTTAGCGGACGTATTTACTAAACCCGCTACTAAACAGATGCTAGACCGCTTTAGAACCAATTTAGATCTTGTATGTAGTTCAGATTGTCGGTGTACAAAAGAAGGGGCGCACCTTTGTACCCCTTTACCTGTGCACGGGCAGTCCGAGCCGCACCCACGGTCGCACCAAGCAGAACAGGGGAGGTGAGCCAAGGTAAGACCGAAGCCCAAGACAGCCAGAGCAACGACAAGGCCAAGACCACAAAGAGCAGAGGGACGAAGAAGGTTCCCCCGACAAGGCCCTTGCCGGGGCAGCTCGCCCCGCACCAACAGAGCGAGCCACCCTTGAGCCCATGGTCCCCGACACCATCATCCACGTGGGGCTAGGGCTCGGGAAGGCACCTCTGTGGTGGCATACAGATCTTTGTGAAGACATATTCAAGATCAGATGAGGATTAGAAGACGACGATCCTCGGCAAGATCCTTGCCGAGGAAGGCCACCAGACCCCCGGCAAGGTCCTTGCCGGGGACGACAGCACGCCGCGGCAAGACCCTTGCCGGGCCACCCGGCAAGGCCCTCACCAAGGACGCCAGCAGGGCCACCGCCAGGCCCGCGCCAACCATGTTTCCGCCATCGTTCGCATGCAGCTGCCAGCTCAACCAGCTGAGCAGGCACCTGCGTGGCAACATGCAGCTCCCGGGCCAACTCGTCAAGCGCCTGCGTGACGGCATGCAGATCTTCGTGAAGGCTCCACCACCGCGCCACCCCAGCTGCCTGCCTGCCTACATGGCACCGCATGCCTCACTGGCCAGGGCGAGTGTCGAAGCGAGAAGGAGCGGCGACGGACGGGACGGGCCTCGCCCCCGTCCCCGATAAAGCAAGGGGACACCTAAACTACACATTAAATGCATCTTGTCCTGTAATACGAGCGGTAAGCTCATAGCACTGTGCGCCTTTCCACCTCCTGTGTGCCACTATGGCAGCCCCTTTTGACTATAAAAGGAGGCCCATGGCATACTGGAGATGGATTCGGCTCTTTCGAACCACGCACTCACCACAGCTAGTTCGAGAGCTCAAGAACTCTCTGAAATACACCCACCAAAGAAGGACTAGGGTTTTACGCATCCTCGCGGCCCGAACCTGGGTAAACGATCCTTGTGCTGGTTACTAATCCTGCTCTTCTCGCAACCCCGTGCCTCGGCAACCGTAGTAGGGATTCTTGTGATCCTATAGGTGTCGTTTCCCCGACATCCTTGGCGCGCCAGGTAGGGGGCGCAATTGTGAGAATCTGGTCTAGTAGTTAGCCTAGCAGTTCTTCGTCGCCATGCCTCCCAAGAAGGAGACGGCCAGGAGAAAAGAGCGCCGCCTGGGAGCGTGAAGGACGCCAGCGCGGCGACAGAAAAGCTAAGTCATTTAGAACCTTCAGTTATTTCCTTTTATACATAAGGTTATCATCCTCAGAGATCTGGCCTGTGTATGGAAAACCTGCACGCGAAGGGGCCTTTCCGCAATTGGCAACGCCCTTGTTCTGTTTCGAGTCCGCTCAATAGCTCAAAGCGGTCGCGTCGAGAGTGGCGGGGTAGCCTTCCGCACCTGGCAATGCTCCCGACTCTGAGTCGAGTCAAGCTCGACAGTTCGGGCGGCTGCGCTAAGGGCGGTAAGGTGGTTCGCCCGGCAGCAAGCACACCCGGTAGGCCAATGGGGATCCGTCTCCAAGACGCCGCCCTGGTTTTACGCGCCGGCAAACCTACCCAGTTGACGTAGGGTGGACATACAAAAGGAAAGTCGAACAGGAAAATAACATGCATGATACTAAAAGTGTTCCAGAGTTACATTACATCGAATTGTTGTTGTGGTTCTAACTAGAGATAGCGATTGTCTTGGTTGTGAACCTGCAGCGGCGATAAAAATCGGGGTGCCTAATCCCGGCGTTGGCCCTCCACCCTCTGAATTTCACCGACTCAGCTGATGATGGGCTTGATGCGCTTCCTGAGCGGCGCGAGGTCAGTACCCTCCGGCAAGCTCTCCAGCGCGGCGTCGAAGTCGAGGTCGGGGTACCAGTGCGCCACCTTGGTGAGAACCTTGGTCATGGCACCCTGGCAAAGCCTCCAGGACTCGTCGGCCAGTGAGGCCGCCCGGTTGGCGTGAAGCCGCTCCAGAGCGCCGACGACCTTCTCAAAGAACATGGTTAGGCTGCAATTGGCGCTCACGCTCCGCTCCGGGGCATACCTCATGTCCGGCATCCCCATGGTGGCCAGCTGCGCGGCGGCCTGGTTGGCAACGACGGCAAGGCGATCGAGCCAGCGGTTCTCGCCCTCCACGTGATCCATGAAGTTGAGGGCCTCGTTCTTCCGCAGCTGCTTCTCGTCCTCCAGGTTTTCGGTCAGGGTCTCCTCCCGGGCCCTGGCCTCCGACAGCATCTTCTCGAGACCCTCCAGCTTCAGCTTGAGGTCCTGGATGGAGTTGTTAGCCTCAAAAAGCTCCCCGGCCTTGCTGATGACTGCGCCCTGCGCCTCTGTCAGGGCGCTGTTAAGCATGTCCTTCTCCTGGGACAGCTTCAGGGCCTGCTCCTTCAGCCCGTCGCGCTCCGCCTCCAGCTCCTTCACCTTGCCGGCGTGAACCTGGGCCTGGGCATTGAGTGCCTGTTTGTGCCTCTGCTCCAGCTCACTGGTCCGCTGCAAGACAAGCTTCTCCACCTCTTCATCCTTGTCGCGAAGCGTGGCGACAAGCTTATCCTCACGCACGGCAAGGTCCTCCTCCTGGGAGTTCAACGCGGCCTCGTGCTGGGTCCGGGCGGCTTCGGCGGCCGCGATCAAGTTCCTCGCCGTCTCTTAGGCTTTCTCGAGTCGGCGAGCTTCATGGTGAGCTCCATGTCGCGCTTGGCCAGCTCGCCCTGGGCAGCCTTGAGCTCCCTGTGGGCCTCGCGGAACCAGTCCTGCGTCTTGGCAACGCGCTTCTGGAGGTCCGCCCCCGCCTTCTCCACCACCGCCGTCCTGGACTTAGCCTTGTCCAGGCGGGCGCGGTGGAGCGCCTGGAGCTTCCGGAAGCTGGCGCCCATGGCGTGGAGGAGCCGCTCTTCCTGCGAGCCGTCGCCACCAACGCTCGGCTCGTCGACGACCACAAGCCCCGCGGCGGCGAGCACTTCGTCGTCAAACACCTCTCCCTCGACGGGCGTCCTGGTGCTTGACGCGCCTGGAAGGTGGACGAACAAGTCGTCACTCACCCTCAGGTACTTGCCGGAGCCAGAAGCAGCGGAGGAGGAAGGCTGGTCATCAGCCACCTCCTCCTCCTCTTTGGCAGCGGCCTTGCCGGCCTCCCCGGCAGGCCCCGTGCCGGCCTCCTCGGCAGTGGCCTTGCCGGCCTCCCCGGCAGGCCCCTTGGCGGCCTCCTCGGTGGCGATCCTCTCGGTGTCCGCCTCGGCGGCCTTGGCAGCGTCCTCGGCAGCGCCCTTGGCGGCCTCCTCGGCGGCAATCTTCTCGGCGTCTCCGCGGCCTTGGCGACGTCCTCGATGACAGCGTCCACGTCCTCTGGGTTCACCGAGGAGGAATCTGGACGTCGAAGAAGGGGGTGAGGCAAGTCCAAGACCAAGGGTCAGCAAGAAAGAAAAAGGAACAGGGACGAACGGCGAACGACTTACCAGTGCCAGGCTGGGAAACGGAAGTCCCCTTCCCGCCAACGTTTGGCGTCGAGGCAAAGCCACCGGCGCCCAAGTTCTCCTCCTCCTCCTCCATGTGCGTGGGTTCAGCGCTTGGCGCCCTTGCCGGGGACGCCCCTCGGGGCGGCGTGGTCGATGGGGCGGTGTGTTGGGAGTAGCCCTCTACGGCTCCTCCTGCTGCAGCTCTCCTCCTGCATACCTGGCAAGGTCAGCACCAAAGTGTCGTGCCCCTGACGCATGTCGACGGGGGAAGAGTGATGAACTTACGCTGGGGGCTATGCCGGGGGCTGCTGTCCGGGCTGCTCAACGCCACCAGTGGCGCCCACGAAGTACCAGCCGGGGGCTGGCCACCCGCCGAGACATTGGCCCTCTTCACTCTCTGGGCCAGCGTCTCCACGTCCCTGCAAAGACGAAGACAAGTCAAGACGAGCGACACAGATTGAGGAGGCAGAGATAACGAAAAGGAACCAGATACATACTCGTCGTCCGCCTCCTCCTCTATTGTCTTCCTCTTCCTCCTCGGGCTGAGGGATCCATAATCGAAAGTGACCTCCGCGTCAACATCCGCCGGAGGAGGGGAAGGAGGCGGTGTCTGGACACGCTTGGACGAAGAAGGGGCGGCTGTCTTCTTCTTCACTGCGGCCTTCGTCGGCTTCTTCGCCGCTCCGGCCCTCGTGTGGCGCCCGGACCCCTCCAAGGTCAGCTGCGGCCGCGCAGCCCTGCCAGGCCGGACCGGCTCGCCGGAACTAGCCCGTCGCAGGACTCGCCCTCTCCCCATAGCCGGCATCGGGCCTGCAGCCTCGGCCTCCTCCGACGACGACTCGCCGAGACCACATCTTCAACCAAAGGAGCCTCAGTGCCGGCGCTGCTGGCCTCCTCAGCGGCCGCCGCCCATCGGGCGAGCTCCTCCTCCTCTGCGGCCATCGCGGCCTTGTCCTCCACACCGCCAGTGCTGTCTGCCTCCTCGGCAAGCTGTGCCTCCCTCGCCCTGGTGGCGATGTAGTCCAGTTCCGCCTGGGTGGTGTCCTGGACGAGCAGTCGCTCGGCGTCGGCGTTGACGTACCCCTCGTGCAGAGTATCAAAGAACTGCTGCACCTCGGCGTCCTCCGGCTCCTTCCAGCTCGGGTCAGGGCCATGCGCGTTGCAGTCCGGCATCATGGCGATGATATCGGACCGGCGCGAGTTATTACACAACGGGACCACCCCCGTCGGCAGCTTGAACAAAGGCCCCTTGAGGACCTTGCCGGCCTTCGCGGCAGCCCTCGCGACCTTGTCGGTCCGCTCGACCTTGCTGTCACGGCCCACGTCGAGCTGGAAGAGCCGCATGATATCGGCGGGGTTCGTGAAGAGCCAGGCTGGCCTCCCCTTGTTATGCAGTGGAGCGATCCGGTGGCGGATAAAGTCCGCCCCAATCATCTCAAGGGTGAGCCCGGCCTCGGTGAGCCGGAGGATCCTGGTGGTGGCGACCGTGAGCTTCTCGTCGTCAGCGTCGACGTCACTCCAATCACTTCGGCGGACTGGCGGTGCCCGGCGAACTTCGCAGAATGCCGGCGGGTCCTTCTCCTCGATCCAGCACCACCGGCCCCGCCATTCTTCCCACCTCTCCTTCATGGCGCCCTCCGGATACGCTCCCTTGGACCTTGAGACCCAGGCGATGCAACCGGAGATGGCGCCCCCTGGTTGGATCCGAGGGGAGAAGTAATGGCGAAAGAGCGCCGTGTTGGGGTGCACCCCAGCGAAGCCCTCGCAGAGATGCGCGAAAAGGGCCATGCACGCCACCGCATTCGGGGTAAAATCCAGGAGGCGGAAGCCAAAAGTGTGCATGATGTCGCTGAAGAAATCGGAGAAGGGAGGACAGAGCCCGCAGGAAAAATAATCAACAAAGAAGGGGTACCGATTGGGGGCAGCCTCGGCGCAGTCGGCGGGGATGATGCGCGTGGCTGGATGCCCCGAATTCTCCCCCCCCCCCCCCGTCGTCACCCCCCACAGGGGCCTGAAGGATTCCCGAAGCTCGAACACGTCAACTGTCGAGGGGAAGAAGGCGGACTGCGTCCGCTGCACCGCCAACGCACTCTCAGGCGGCTCCACCGCTCCGGCGTCCTTGGCCACTCCCTTGCCCTTGGTGGATTTTGGCGCCATGGCGGCTGGGAGAAGGGGGCAAGACAGAGGACGACGGGAACGCAGCAGCGGCGAGCAAAGGCGAGGCTGAGGGAGGAGGAGGAAGACGAGCGGAGGCTTTCGAGATTGGGGTTGCGCGAAGGGTAAACGGAACAGTGCACCCACGGTTATCCTTTTTATGGGGAAAGTGCGGGTCGCGCTGCCCATTTACTGCGATGTGACGCATGCGTGCAGAAACCGCCCCGCGCATGCCGCCCACGTCACGCACACCCCTCCATGCCACGCCGCGCCGCGCGCGGGTCATGGGAAGCGCAGCGCGTGAAAAGTTTTACCGCGGTAAAAACCGCCCCCCTGCCCGCGCACCGTTTTGGGCCTGGCCCAACAACGTGTCGCGCTTATGTGTGGCCCAGGCCCGGGGGCTCCTGCCGGTGTACAAAAGAAGGGGCGCACCTTTGTACCCCTTTACCTGTGCACGGGCAGTCGAAGCCGCGCCCACGGTCGCACCAAGCAGAACAGGGGAGGTGAGCCAAGGTAAGACCGAAGCCCAAGACAGCCAGAGAAACGCCAAGGTCAAGACCACAAAGAGCAGAGGGACGAAGAAGGTTCCCCCGGCAAGGCCCTTGCCGGGGCAGCCTCAGCAGCCCCGGCAAGACCCTTGCCGGGGCAGCTCGCCCCGCACCAACAGAGCGAGCCACCCTTGAGCCCGCGGTCCCCAACACCATCATCCACGTGGGGCCAGGGCTCAGGAAGGCACCTCTGTGGTGGCATGCAGATCTTTGTGAAGACATATTCAAGATCAGATGAGGATTAGAAGACCCCCGGCAAGGTCCTTGCCGGGGATGACAGCGCGCCGCGGCAAGACCCTTGCCGGGCCACACGGCAAGACCCTTGCCGGGCCACCCGGCAAGGCCCTCACCAAGGACGCCAGCAGGGCCACCGCCAGGCCCGCGCCAACCATGTTTCCGCCGTCGTTCGCATGCAGCTGCCAGCTCAACCAGCTGAGCAGGCACCTGCGTGGCAACATGCAGCTCCCGGGCCAACTCGTCAAGCGCCTGCGTGACGGCATGCAGATCTTCGTGAAGGCTCCACCACCGCGCCACCCCAGCTGCCTGCCTGCCTACATGGCACCGCATGCCTCACTGGCCAGGGCGCGTGTCGAAGCGAGAAGGAGCGGCGACGGACGGGACGGGCCTCGCCCCCGTCCCCGATAAAGCAAGGGGACACCTAAACTACACATTAAATGCATCTTGTCCTGTAATACGAGCGGTAAGCTCATAGCACTGTGCGCCTTTCCACCTCCTGTGTGCCACTATGGCAGCCCCTTTCGACTATAAAAGGAGGCCCATGGCATACTGGAGATGGATTCGGCTCTTTCGAACCACGCACTCACCACAGCTAGTTCGAGAGCTCAAGAACTCTCTGAAATACACCCACCAAAGCAGGACTAGGGTTTTACGCATCCTCGCGGCCCGAACCTGGGTAAACGATCCTTGTGCTGGTTACTAATCCTGCTTTTCTCGCAACCCCGCGCCCCGGCAACCGTAGTAGGGATTCTTGTGATCTCATATGTGTCATTTCCCCGACACAGATTGAGAGGGCATGTAAAGTGGGGTCTAGTATA